>NW_026879546.1:0-27751 GCF_032173495.1 Musca vetustissima | reverse complement strand
TGTACACATCTTAATTCTGTACGCTATGCCAATTTTTGTGCAAATCGAAAGATATATAGGGACTTGGGTACACCATTTACCTTAAATCGGACAAAAATATATATGGGAGCTATATCTTAATCTGAACCGATTTTCACGAAACTTTGCACACATCATTATATACTTAATTCATTACGCTGTGCCAAATTTCATGCAAATCGAAAGATATATAGGGACTTCAGTGGACTATTTACCTGAAATCGGCGAAACTCTATATGGGAGCTATATCTAAATCTGAACCGATTTTCATGAAACTTTGCACTCATCATTCTCGATTTCATTCAGTACGCTATGTCAAATTTCGTGCAAATCGTGCTATATCTAAATCTGAAGCTATTTTCACGTAACTTTGCACACATTTTTCTTGTCTTAATTCAGTACGCTATGCCAAATTTCGTGCAAATCGAAAGATAAATAGGGACTTTGGTACACCATTTACCTTAAATCGGACGAAAATATATACGGGAGCTATATCTAAATCTGAACCGATTTTCGCAATTTCAATAGGGTTTGTCCTTGAAGCATAAATGCGACCTGTATTTTGTTTACAATTTAACATGGACAGACGGACAGACGAACAGACGGACGGACATGCATAAATCGAATCAGAAAGTGATTCTATGCATATTCTCAAAAGGAACCATGGGTCTATCTCGATTTTTTTTTTGCCAAGTTCCACAGTTGATCCGAGTCAACTGGACGTCTTGCGCGTTGATACCATAAACTTGTACAGGTCACCTTGTCTGAATCCTCGTTCGGTATTGAAGGGCTCAGAGAGGTCCTTTCCGACGAATAGTTGGAATGTGTCGATGTATTTTTCTTGGGTCTTTTCCAGGATTTAGCGCAGTGTGAAAATATAGTCTATAGTGGATTTGTCAGGTCTGAAGCCGCATTGATAATATCATTGACCATCGGTTTCAGTCCTTCACACTGCACGCTGGATAGCACTTTATATGCATTGGGAATAAGACTAATTCCTCTATAGTTGGCACTTATATTCTTGTCTCCGTGCACGGGACACACGATGCTGAGGTTCCAATCATTGGGCATGCAGTCCTCTACCCAAATTCTACTAATCAGTTGATGCATGCTCCTGATCAGCGTCTGACCACCGGGCTGAATAGTTCAGCTTATAATTCATTGGCAGCTGCTGCTTTATTATTCTTCAGCCGATTAATTGTTAAATGCTTCTTCCAGATCCTTAATACACTGTCTGTATATGTTACCCTGTCTGTGTCTTCATTAGTACAGTAGAATGTGTCCGTACCAAAGCCCACGGTTTAGTGTTTTACTAGTTGGTAAAATTTCCGGACTTCATTTTGACTCCTATACATCTCGATTTGCTCACGGGTTTCTTGTTCTTATTTCTTTTTCCTAAAAAGACGTTTCACCGTTACGTTTGCAGAGTTGCCCTATCGCTGCGTTTTTCACATCAGTCGCATTTCGACACTCCTGATCTTACTCGGTGGTACCCAATTGTGGCTTTTGCTGCAGTTTGTAGGGAGTGGGCAATTCGTTGCCATCGTAAGTTGAGCGGATTGGGCTTCTGATACCTATTGTGTTTGCAGTTTTTCCACATCGAGTTTCCGTGTTACATTAGATCGTGTTACATTAGCTGATACATTAAGACGTGTGCGAACCTCATTGATATTCGCTCCCCGAATCAATCGAACGTCCAAAACACTGGATGAATGCCTCCGCCTATTACAACATGATCAATTTGATTTCTAGTTGCTTTATCGGGAGAAATACAGCTGGCCTTGTGCATATTAAGATGCTTGAATCTCCTGCTTTTGACTTCCATGCTTTTTGCTGTCCCGAAGTCAAACAACCTCATGCCGTAGTCGGATGTTTCTTCTTTCTTCTTCTTCCAAGGCAGCGGTCATATGCTGTTTCTAATTGCTCGTAAAATATGTCATTGGTCTGTTCATCGTTCATCCCGTTTGGGCGCAAACGGGACTAATGTAGAAGAACTTCGCTTTTATACGGATTATAGCAATTCGATCATCTACTGGAGTGAATCTGCAGACGAAGTGTTTTATTCTCCTGTTAACCATAAATCCCCAGCCAAATTCATGTCTCGTTTCATGTCTGTTATAATACAGTGTGGGGGTGCGTCAACATTAAGGAGTTTGACCTTCTTTTACTTTCCTTTTTATAGTAGGAGGGGTTCTCCGAGTGTGTGAAAACTAACCCGACGCCTCAACCAATTTTTTTATAGTTCTTATGGATGAATCCGCGGCACATTTCAGCTCACTATTTGAACGGGTGATGAAGGTAGCTACCCTAGGTGTCACCGTGGAGAGGTCAGTGTCCACAATTGACAAGTTTTTAGATGAGCAGGAAATCAGAGGGAGCAAACTCCTATGGGTAGGGTGATTGAGATATGATAACACTCTTTAGTATATGACCAAAAATCCACCCACAAGCACTGATGTGTAAGCTGGGTCGTTATCATGGTGGATATCCATGAAACCTAAAAACCCCTCACATTCCACAGAACTTCCCGCACTTTATTTTATTCTTGGCTTTTCTGGATTTCAAATAAATTATCCAAATGAGATGAATGCCATGCCACGTCCAAGGACGAACTCTATTGAAATTGCTGAAAATTAGCTCAGATTTAGATGTAGCTCCAGTATAGTATATAGTTTTATACTATAACACAATGATGCAATGAATTGAGCGAAGAATGACATTTAATGAGCTTTGTTGAAATCAATTCATATTTAAATATCGCTCCCATATATTATTGCGCTCGATTTTATGCAAATAGGGCACGTCTTCAACGACGTGTACTCTTGAAATCGGTTTAAATGTAGTTTTAACTTCTATATATATTTTTTCGACCGATTTCATGAAAATGGTGTTCCGAACACCTACTCCTTGTCTGATTGATGAATTTGCTACAATAATTTGTGTCAAAACTATTTCCCTACTTATAATGTATAGAACATGTGGAAAGATTAAAACGTCAAACTGTTAATATCCCCATATACATATGTATGTTATTCTCGCTCGTAAAAATAATATGCAAAAATCCATTGTATAAAATTAGCATAAATAAAGTTTTTTTCAAGCGCTTAATAAAAAGTCCTTAAACATATTGGTTTCATCGTTTTCCTCCTTCGGTATAACATTCATGCTACAATACGATTTAATTAATTTCCATACATTAGCAAACTTCACAACTTAATTAATGTGTAATCTGCTGATTAAGTTCACTAAAAAAACGTTGAAATTAATTTCGTTTCACAGAAAAGCGAAAAGAGTGAACATATTTTTTTATCTCACACTTCGCTACGCGATGGGAAGTGTAGCAAAAAAAAAAAAAAAAAAAAATACAGCGCATCATCATCAACCTTATATTCAAAGTAAAAAGTTTAGAATGCTTTTAAAAGTGAATGTCTATAGAAAAATATTTGCCATAAGCGAAACAGGTATTAAGCAGAACGTGTTGAAGCCCCAACTTTAATCCATCGAATGTTTGCTTTATGTATTTGTGAGCATATATTAGGGTGGAGAGATTATAATCCTATATCAGATGATGTAGTCACCATATTCGCAACCCGTCGATATATTTAACATGTGGAAAATCACGCTATTTAAAAACCAGTGAGCGGAGCAGTATAGTCGGACGGGGCCGACCATACGATACCCTACACAACTTCCACGGAACTCTAGATCTGGATTTTTATTCCGAACCTGGGCAATATTTTGTGATAGTTGCACCCTCTAGCCCGATTAGAGGTCAATAGCACCTCTTCCTTACACTGACATATATTCCGAGTATTACTAATATTCAGTACAGTCCTTCTAATTACTTGTGTATATTCCCTTCCACGTGGGTTGTGTTGAGATGTTCAGATTTCAATTGCGGCCTGTAGACAGACTCGAAAAAAACACAAAAAATGAAGTTTTCGGTCCACTTCATCCCAAAATTGTTATCTGATAATCACCGAAAACTATAGTCGTTGTCCTTGGCGATAACTGGAACCTCATGGAACATTTCAAAGCGATCAGCGCAATATTTTCGCCCACTAGTGTGATAAACGGTTACTAAATACTATATGAATACATAAGCACCTGTAAATATTTAAGTCTAACTCCCACATCCGAGTACAGACGACAATATAATTGGTTTCAATGTAAAGGTCAACCACTCCTCTTGGATATAATATAAACTTCTCGGATCCATGTCCTTCAGGAGTAAATATATACGCTATAACATACACATTTTGTAATTTTCACACAAAAGTCAGGGTCTATTTGAACCCCCAAATATTGGCCAATCTTTATCAAAACTGGCATGCTTTTTCTTTGGTCCGATGCCCTTCTCCATGTAAAAATTCGCGATGTTTGGGCCATAATTGCAGCCTCTGAAGCGACCAGAAAAACCGAGAAAAATAAAGTTTTTGGTCCATTTCACCCCATAAATATTAACAGATCTTTACCAAAAACAATAGGGGTCTTCATTGGCCAGAACCCATCCTACATGCAAAATTTCGTGAAGATTGGTCCATAACTGTGGCCTGTATCGTGTTTACAAATTATAATGGACAGACGGACGGACACATATGTCTAGATCGACTCAGCTAGTCGAGATATGACGATACTTACAAGTGGGTCTAAGACCAATATTTCGCGGCGTTACAAACTTTTGGGGCCGCACAAAGCTATAACACCCTGACAACCTAGTTGTGTAGGGTATAAAAAGCCAGGCGATTCCAAATAACGACATTAAAAGTGCCTGCACTGTAGAATATCTGGTGTGCAATAGGTTACCTTATTCTCATTTGAATTGCGTTGATGATGGTCAGCTGTACTTGCATACATTCCTAATATCCGTTTGCAACACCTTCAAATATTCGATATTCGACGGAGACCAATCCCACGGCCCAACCTAATATAAATTTACAAAGAATCCAGAATAAATGCAACTATATATGTGTGTACATGAATTGTTGTTGCTTTTCATTTGCCAGATTACCTTAACATTTCTATACAGTTCTCATCTTTCGACGTGTTTTACCTGAGCGTCCATTTGTCTGTCCGGCTATCGACTGTGATGCACTGTGAAATTCTTTAAAAAGCATTGACTTTTTCCATAGCCTCGCTCCCCGTCACATTCTGGTCTAAAGTTTAGCATAAAGCTAAAATATCTATACATACCTACGTATGTATATTTTGTTCCTGTTACGGCAGAATGTTGCATGAGATTCTCGTTGCTGTTGCCCATTGACTATAAAGGCTGTTAGCTGCCTATACCGAATGCGGATTCCCACGCTATAAATATGCCCCACAGGTTTATGTTGAGTTTTTTAATGGTATGCTGTGTGTACACTACTATTTCGGACCGGATATTATAACATTGGTAAGAAAAATGCATTTTAAATTAGGGGAAATCACCATTTAATATATAATATTTAAATGTTAGATAAATGTAATAATGATAAGTAGCTTAAATTTTTTATACATATCGGATTCATATGTGTCTTTATTTTATACTATAAGCAATTGATTTATGTGAATAAATATAATCAGGTAGATTGACAGGTCCTTCAAAAATTTGTATAACCTCCACAAAGTGATGTGCATCTAAAACTCCTGAAATCAATCGGCGCCTTCATAGGGGGCTATGGCATAGCAAATGCAAAATATAGACACTCAAGTTGGAAAACTGAGCACCACAAGGTGATGTGCATCTAAAACTCCTTAAATCAATCGGCGCCTTCATAGGGGGCTATGGCATAGCAAATGCAAAATATAGACACTCAAGTTGGAAAACTGGACAAGACCTTTGAATGAGCGCTACACAAATTTGGAAAAATGTTTTTATTTACCATTCCACCACATGATGGAGAGTTTCAAAGCATTGTAGAGTGTTATGCAGTCGATTATGGCAGTGTTTATTTACTTACTTTCTGCTTGTTTCGTTGTATTTTTTATCCGTGTGTTTGCAGATTTAACATATTACGTTTGTTGACTACCCTGCCCACTTTTCTACCCAAGATTATCTCAAAGTTTGCTTTGCTTATCCCCGCTATATGCATTATTCTAATTCCGCCCAAGCTTTAGTTCGAGAAGATTTTTAAGATAAGTCTCATACATACATTCTTGAGGCGACCTGTTTTTCTGAACTGGAAATTACATTAGAAATAAACGTACATCTGTAGAAATAAATAAACGTAAAATCCATTCATAAATGTAAACTATTGACCAGATATCACATAACCGAATTGGCTCTAATTAGTTTCTCATGGGGTGTCAACTATATTGAAGGGTTTAGTCGCATTTTCTCACCGTTGCGGTTGTAAAACGCGAATAATTACTGAAATGTCCATATGCTTTTAACGCGTATCCGATTTCGGTTCATCGATCTATTATAGCTTTGTGCAGCCCCAAAAGTTTGTAACGCCGCGAAATAGTGGTCCCAGACCCACCGATCGTCATATCTTGACTATCTGAGTCGATCTAGACATGTATGTCCGTCCGTCTGTCCATTATAATTTGTAAACACTATACAGGCCACAGTTATGGACCAATCTTCACGAAATTTTGCATGTAGGATGGATTCTGGCCAATGAAGACCACTATTGTTTTTGGAAAAGATCGGTTAATATTTAGGGGATGAAATGGACCAAAAACTTTATTTTTGTCGGTTTTTCTGGTCGCTCCAGAGACCGCAATTATGGCCCAAACACCGCGAATTTTTGCATGGAGAAGGGGATCGGGCCAGAGAATAAGCATGCATGTTTTGATAAACATCGGTCAATATTTACCGGGTCAAATGGACCCTAACTTTTGTGTGAAAAATGACAAAAAATTGTATTCTATAGCGTATATATTTACCACTGAAGGACATTGACCCGAGAAGTGTATAGTATCTCCAAGAGGAGTGGCTGACCTTTAAATTGATACCAATTATATTGTCGTAGGTACTCGGATGCGGGAGTTACACTTAAATAGGGGCTTACGTATTCATATATTATTTAGTAACCTATTACCACACTAGAGGGCGGAAATATAGCGCTTATCGCTTTAAGATGTTCCATGAGGTTCCAGTTATGGTCAAGGAAAACGCCTAAAATGTTATGTGATGATCAGATAATAATTTTTCGGATGAAGTGGACCGAAAACTTAATTATTTGTACTTTTCGAGTCAAAAGCCGAACATCACAACACAACCCACGGTGAAGGGAATCTGGACAAGTAATTAGAGGGGCTGTACTGATTATTAGTAATTATTAGCCAGTCAAAAGTGTGCAAATATCGCGAAGTATTCCCCATTCTCAGAATATAGTACCACAGAAAATTAGATTTTCAAGTTGTGTAGGGTATCGTATGGTCGGCCCCGTCCGACTATACTGCTCCGCTCACTGGTTTACATTAAAGTAGGCACAGCATTTACGTAAATAAACTTTGGAAGTCAAATCCAAGTTAAATCCAAATCAATTAAATTTTCATGTACTTTTATTATTCCGGAGTTATAAAGGGGCTTCAGCTATGTTAAAAATTGGCAATAATACCCATATACAGAATATAACAGAACGGATTTTAGCCCCATCTCCCTATTGCAGTGGCAATATATGAGAATTCCAGGATATTCAAGGTTAGAAAAGACCACACATAGGGGCCCGCACCATTTTTGGTTTTATAACTTTATTGGGGAATTTTCTCGTCGTATTGCCCATAAGTTGGCATATCGAATTCCTGGTGAATAATGAACTTATTTCTAGAAATTATTCAATTTAGTATTTCTGTTGTTGACCAATGTTTTTCTTTATTAAATTTGTATGTTGTTTGTTGGGCTTTTTTGGTCAGCTAATTATTATGAAATTAAAACTAATTGCAATTTAGGTTAATTTAAAAAAAAAAACAAATGTCTCTTTTAATTTTCGGAATGTGGAAGTTCCTACCCCAGTTTGCCAATCTGAGGGCTTGATCCACCTAGTTCCACATAATGTAATAATATAGCCTGCATATAAAGGTACCGACCGATTTAAGGAATTTTAAATCCACTCTACATGGTAGAGTGTATAAAAAGTTAGACCTCACCGGAGTTAACGAAGTTTTTACAATATTATCGTATTATACTAATTGTTCATTTAGCGTGTTGGATTAATATGTGAACATTTTTGGAACTCAACTATTGTTTATTAATATAAAAATAGTGAATCGCTTCATTAAACTAGTTCCGTCGTGACCCAAATTCCTTCGTAACCCACAACAAGAAAAAATGATTTAGTAATATACACACATTGCTTTTTTGTCTTGAGTTGTTATTAAAATCAATAAAACTTACTTAAACATATTGACCACATTAGCTTTTATTTATGATAATGATCTAAATCAATAAACATAAATTAGACGAGAAGTCGTGATTTAGCAATTAAACATTTCAAATCATGATATTTACACATGTGCCACTACAATGTTTGCCATCAACAGCCATGGACGGATGAATGAATAAATGAATTGGGCGCAATAAGTCGATACTCACAGCTGCATTGTATAATTTTGGGGACAAATCTTAAATGCCACAATGATGGAAATCTTTACATGTGAATGGACATACATAACGTCGTAGTTAAATTTGGTATGTACCAATTACTATAGCCCTAATTCAATTGAAGAGCAATTGAAAAAAAAACTAATTTAGCATATATGTATAATACCGAATGCCACGTGTTTGGGCGATAATTATTAACGAAGGCAAATAAATGTATATGTAAATATGTATGACGATAATTTATATGTTTTCAGTTTCTGTTGCTTTAGTTTTGGCCACTAGTGTATGTATTTGAATATTTATAGAAGAAGAAAATAAATTGTCAATGACCCACCCCATTCCTGGTGCCAAAAATTGTTTTGATTTAATTCGAATCTACTCTAATTCTAGAATGTCCCTACAAAATTTCAAGTGAAAATCTCAAGAACTCTTGAAGATATAGCCGATGTATTGGGTCAGCATCAGGTGACGGCAAGGGTGATTCTCAAACTTTAAACGCATTTTTCTCGAATCAGAGGGCACGATAACTCAAAAACTAATAGTCCAAACGGTTCCAAATTTTGACACGTTTCTCTGAGAGTGTATAGCTCTCGTATGAACTAGGTAAAGATCTTCCTTGTTGTTTTTTCCAAAATATTTTTTCAAAGGTTCGCCATTTTGTTAATTTTTGAGTGAAGCCAATAAGTTCATACGGCCTAGTTCATACGAGAGCCAGTCATGTACTCTTTCTAACACCGTTGGAATTTCCGGATTCCGATGTTCCAGTTAGGAGCTATCATGCCTGCCATCAAAAATAAGGATTTTTTGCCTACTATTGAATAATATGACTTGAAGAATATGTGGTTTAAACAACACGGTGGCATACGCCGCACAACTCGAGGATATATTGCTCTATTGCAAGAGACATTTCTTTGTAGCGTAATTTCTCGTCCTGACGCTATCAACTGGCCACCAATGTTATGCGATTTAACACCATTATACTTTTATGCGGGCTACGCGAAAACCCCTGTTCCTGCAAATAAACCTTCATCTCTTAGGCATTTAAGAGCCAACATTTGTAAATGGAATCGGGCAAAATAAAATATGTACTCTACACAGATTTAATTCAAGCCATACACATTCTGAAATCTACCAATCGCACAGAATTATTTATGGAAGCTATATATAAATCTGCATCGATTTTAATTAAATTTGGCCCGTGTGGATATGCTGCAGCACATCGCCCTGCCCAAAAGATAAAATCGGAAGATAATATTAGGTTGGGGGAAAATCCATTGGCTGGCCGTCGAAAATGTCGATAAAATCGGAGAAATGATCGATGTGTGGGTGCCACACCAAAAATAGGATGGATCGAATTTCCATCTGCGAAGCCTTGGCCAAACGGAAAGAGATAGACCCATTTCTTAAACGGATGCTGACTGGAGATGAGAAATGGATCAGATACGACAACCCTGCGCGAATACTATCGTGGTCAAAGAGCGGTGAAGCACCTCAAACGGTGGAAAAACCAGAATTAACGGCCAAGAAGATTCTACTATGCATTTGGTGGGACAGGAAGGGGATTATTTATTATGAGTTGCTTCCATATGGCCAAACGCTTAATTCTGGACTATACTGGACCGTTTGAAGATAGCAATTGATCAGAAAGGGCCAGAATTGGCCAACAGGGTAGGTGTCGTGTTCCATCCGGACAACGCAAGGCCACACACATCTGCAGTGACTTGCCAGAAACTTCGAGAGCTTGGTTGGGAAGTTTTAATGCGTCCGCCATACAGTCCGGGCTTGGCACCAAGCGATTATCATATTTTTCTTGCATTGCAAAATTTCTTTAATGATAAAAAATTGGTATCTAGGGAGGATTAGGAGGGAGGAGTAGGACTTCTATGAGAGAGGCATTATAAAGTTACCTTTAAAATGATGTTCTGAAAAAGAACCATGGGTCTATCTCTTTTGCTTTTGTTTGTTACAAACATATGCACAAAGGTATAATACCCTGTACCACAGGACATAGATTTAGTATTGGACTTAACTTTACACATCTTCGTATTTTTAATAAACCCTAATCAAGTCCGAAGATTGAATTTGTGATGATTCGTTTAGTCGTTTCCTCCATACTTCCTCGAATATTAAATACAAATTTGTAAAGCAATAAATTCGATATATATACATGCCTTCTTAACACTAGAAAGACTGGAATTTTGTATATACCTATATTGCCTAAAATCGGTCAAAATGACTTCATTCTGAAAGAATTTTTATTGCGCAAAGAAATTCTTTTAAACATATTTTTTAATATTTTTTACATTATTTACAATCATACAAACCGTTGTTATTATTTGTTTTCGGTGGTAGGGCTCTCGAGTTTCCCTTTTTGAAAAACAAGAGCGCGGACAAAATGTTCGAAAAAGAGGAAGTATTTACTCTAAGAGTGAAATCGACTGGAAATATAAAATTTATTTTTCCCGATTTGTGTGTTCGTTTGTATTTCTAGAGTAGCAAACGGTTTTCGATGTTGTTGCGCTGATCTGGTGATATAAGAAATTTATTTTATACAATAATAAAAGTAGTTTGATTATTTAATATTTCTCAAGAGGTCAAAATGACCGATTTTAGGCAATATAGGTATAGCACATATGAATACGGAGAATAAAAGAGGGGAGGAAGCAGCTACTATGATTAATAAACGTAGTTCTATGTGGTACAAAAAGTCACCAAATTACAAAAAGCTGTGTCATAATATACACAATTATTTTTGTACTTGAAATTGAAAAAACGGTCAAAATGACCGCTTTCGGCAATCTAGTGTTAAGGTATATGCATAGAAAATTTATACTCAGAGGTATGATTATTATTGATGCTATAACTCCGCATCCACGAGGAATTTGGTAAGTTTATTTAGCCCAAGTTACTTTCAGGACATGCCGTAACGTAGATATACAACTTAGTACACATCCCAAATGTTAGTTCCACGTACATAACACCGTACATAAAATTTATATCCACAAAAAATAAATAACATATTTTTTTCTAATTATCTATCCCTTAATAAAAGACTAATGGATTTTTAACTGAAATAATACAACGAACGCTGAAATGAAATTCCCCAATTGCACAGCAAAACAATGGATTTTTATTCCAGCATAATTCAAATGAATCGTTCGTCCCATAGACCCAATATTTAGATGACCCATTCAAATTAAGAAATAAATTTCATGACTGGCTTAATTTAAATGAATTCAAATTTAGAAACCACAATCAGCAGCAAAATCTGAGCAGAATAACAACACGCGGATATAGACACCATCAACAGAACACCACGCGAAAAAACAGCGCGCACACACACAATGACAAACAACAAATTGTAGACCCAAACAACCGCAGTTGCAGTTACAAATTTAAACAAATCACTTTTCAACAATACGACGGACTGGCTGACAGTTAAATAACGAGTGAGCGCGGGAGTGTCGGTTGGCTGGTTGATGTTAAAGCAATGGAGATGGATGTTGATTATGGGTGGCAATCGAGGCAGACCTATAATGACACACTACTACCGATCACAATGATAATCAAGCACCGAGCTTGAGGATGATGGCTGTGGTGATGGTGGTCGTCGTGTTGTTGCTACTGATGTTGTTGGTGGAGGGGCATTAAGTGGTCGTTTTGCGGTAGCGATGTAACTTCTCTGTGTAACATGTTGATGAGGGCGGCGGCGATTATAATGACGTTGCTTTTTGCCGTTAGTTAATGATTTGTTGAAATTTTGTACCGTTTGCCGCCAGCTGTGCGGTTCTGAGGTTTGATACATTTCATCGCTTACAAATTGATTCGAATTGTATTTTAGCGAAAAACCACACTTTTAAATGTTTGTGCTCGGTTGCATAGTAATTTACAGTTTAGATTTTTATTTAAATCGAATGTACGCCCGTGCAACCACATATTATTTGATTGGATGGCGTAGGCAGGGGGTTGTAATAGTAAAACTAATGGTAAAACAAACTTACGAAACGCTGGCTGATACAAAAATACAAACCCTCGTTATTTTGCCACTCCTGAGACTGGCAGGGCGATCCTTTCAGTTCAGAATGTACCACGACAGTTTATATTGATATTTTAAAGTATCATTCGTAGATATAAATCAATTAAGCGCTGGGCCGGACGGAATCTCGATAGCCACCCACATTGGTCCCAAAGGCTAAGAATTGACAGGGCGGATGTCAACAAAGTTGAATAGTACAGCCCAATGCGATTCTGTCGCCAGTATCGAATACTCAATTTATTACGGAAGCTATTCTCTTGCGAATCATCAGCATGGATTCCGTAAGCAACACAGTTCGGCAACAGACTTGCATGTAATCTCATTAAGTATACGACTAAATAAGTCGACGAAGAAACTAGATGGCAGGTTGCGGGGATATCTGCGGAACTGTTTACATCTACCTTTCTGGAATTCCACGCGATGAATTTGAAAATATTCGCCACGAAATTTTCACCCATATTGTTTACCACATTGTTTACCCTCTAAATTCTCGGAGTTACATGCGATAAGTTACAATGCGATAAGTTAAAAAGTACAAAGAAGGTTCTCAAATGGTCCTCAAATATGAGTCCGAACTCCGCTCTGATATAGATATAGTTGTCAAGAAACTTATAATGGTTAGGCGACTATTTTTAAAGAACAGTTTTAAAGGTTACCACAAGGCGTGGATTTTTAAAAAATATGTTTAAGGTTATGTTTAAATAAAATATTTTTAAGACTAACACAAGGCGTAGATTTTAAAACAATATTTTTTACCACATGGCATAGATTTTGAAACAATATTTTTTACCACATGGCGCAGATTTAAACCAGTAAGGAAAGAAGTAAAGTCGGACGGGGCTGACTATATGATACCCTTCACCACTTTGGGTATATTCAACAGATGAATCATAACAGACGTCGAATTTTTGAAGACCATTAAAATGAAAATGGATCCATAAACATGTCATTCTGCAACCTACACTAAATTTTTCATTTGGTCAGGGTTGCTTCTTACAATGGGACAAAATTATATAAAGCAATGTAAAGGAAATGTATATATATATATAATCTATATCGAACTCTAAACGGGTTAAGTATATCCATTATGTACTTAAAATTGGGAGAAAATATATATAGGAGCTCTATCCAAGTCTGAACCGATTTCAAAACTTTCCACAGGAAACTTAACACACATCATTCTAGACCTAATTCAGTACGCTGTGCCAAATTTCATACAAATCGAGAGATATATAGGGACTTTGGTACACCATTTACATGAAATCGGACGATACTATATATGAGAGCTATATCTAAATCTGGACCGACTTTTACGAAACTTGGCAGACATCATTCTAGGCTCAATTCAGTACGTTATACCAACTTTCGTGCAAGTCGACAGATATATAGGTCCTTTGGTGCTCCATTTACCTTAAATCGGACGAAAACATATATGGGAGCCATATCTAAATCTGAACCGATCTTCTCGAAAACTAATTTAGTACGCTGGAACTAATTCAGTACGCTGTGCCAAATTTCGTGCAAATCAAAACATATATAGGGACTTTGGTGCCCCATTTACCTCAAATCGGACGAAAATATATATGGGAGCTATATCTAAATTTGAACCGATTTTTCCCAATTTCAATAGGGTTCGTCCTTGGGCCAAATAAGTGAGCTGTGCCAAATTTCATCCAAATCGGATAATAAATGGGACCTGTACTTTGTTTACAATTTAAGATGGACAGACAGACGGACGGACATGCAAAAATCGACTTAAAAAGTGATTCTATGCATATTCTCAAAAGGAACCATGTGTCTATCTCGTTTCCTTTCGCCTGTTACAAACATATGCACAAAGACATAAAACCCTGTACCACAGTGTGGTGAAGGGTATAAAAAAGGCGAACCGAACTTAAAGATCAAGGGATAAAGATCGGTCAATATTTAAGTGCCAAATGAATCAATACTTTTGTGTGAAAAATTACAAAATTGTATTCTGAGGGGAATATATTTACTCCTGAAGGACATGGTCCCGAGAAGTTGATAGTCTATGCAAGAGGAGTGGTTGACCTTTAAATTGATACCAAAGAGCGGAAATGTCGGGCTGATCGCTTTGAAATTTTACATGAAGTTTGAAATTTTACAAGTTCCGGTTATGTCCAAGGACTACGTCTATAATTTTTGGCGGTGTTGAGGTGATATTTAAGGGGTGCAATGAATCGAAAACTTTATTTTTGTCAGATTTTCTAGTCTCTCTAGAGACCATTATTATATGCAAAACATTACACATTTTACACGGTGAAGGGGATCTGACCAAATACTTAGAACAACTGTTTAGATGATGATCTGTCTATATTTCAAGGGTGAATGATTTGACCCTTGAAATATTGACCGATCGCAATGTGACCAAATTTGTATTTAAGGGCGCAAATATTCACCTCGGAGGAAAAATGGAAAATATGTCAGGGCTATAAAGTGAAACTGTTGACATGTAATCGTTCAAGAGAGTGCAAATAGCGCGAATATTACCAAGCCTCAAAATATAGAACCGGAGAAAGTTAGACTTTCGTGGTAGTTGTGTTGGGTATCATATGGTCGGCCCCGACCGCCTATATTGTTTCTCTCACTGATTTACAACATATCTCCTCCTTTTCCTCAATTAAATATAAGCATAGTCTGAACAGAATTAAGTTGTAGGCACAAGAGAAGGTTCATAGGTGACATCTTTATACGTTTCAATTATTACAAAAATGTCTCTATATATTTTGTCTTGACAACACAACATTAAATCTACAACTGACTTGAAAATATACTGTAACCTATCAAGAATTATGTATGAATGTGACAGTTCATGTTACAAAGGTCATATTAATATTCATTTGTTTTACTTGATTCGATTGGATCGGTCAGGGGTGATGGGAAGATACATCTGAAACAAAACCTCATTACAAAACCAAAGTCACCTACTGCAAGACTTGCTGGCAATAGTTAGGTAAACGACGAGCACAGAATTTCAAACTTGTTTGTTCTAATGAACGATTTGATGATGGCGATGATGATGATGATGACGCTGCTGACCATGACGATGACACAAACTGTGACTCTGGGTGCCAGCTACCAGCAATCAGATTGAATTTGAAATTGACCTCATTTCAAAGTGAAATTCATTTTCCTCATGGTTGTGCAACATTTCACGTCAGCAGTACATTGTGAGAATTACTATGGGGCAGAGTGCCACCGCCAGCAACACCAATCTAATAACATAGGAAACAGAGAGACATATCTACAAACTTGTGGCTAGCTGCAACCTGTGGTGCAATGCTCAAACTACTGCATCACCTCAAACCTCACCAATGTAACTTAGCAGACTAGTGGACAATTTTGTCATTGATGTTGGTTTCCAATAGCAACCCAGGAGAAGTGCGGCAACCACAGCCACATTCATCATTCCGACCGACCACACTGTTGATTTTACCTTTAATAATGGAAATTAGACATTAAATAACTTTTTCAATATGGCCGCAGAACGTCAATAAATATTTGCAATCATCTGCAACAAGTGGTTTTGCGGGCAACGAAGGAACGGTCAGTTGCCATCTATAATGCGGTTGCATTCAATTGAACAGCCTCAATGGATCTGTTCGATGTGAAGAAGAAAAGTGCAAGTGCTTAAATTAATGTTTATTGCAATTTAATTACAGTGTGTGTGCGTATAGAATAGAATTTTTAATACAATATCCATCAACTATTTCAGGGAATGATGGACATCCTTGGGTAGTAGACAATAAAATACATTATGGGGAATAAGTTAAGACGAAGAGTCTCTACAATCTAGTCTCTAATAATAATAAAGGTATTTTACAATTGAAGGTGGAAACTGAAGGGTCGTTAATAAAGGCGGTGTATCTATATATATAAACGAGCTTAGTGTTAAGTGAGTGACTGACTGACAGATCATCGCCCAGACGAAACGGCTAAAGCTAGAAGCTTGAAATTTTGAGTGTGGGTTGTTGTTGGTGTGTAGGCGTGAGATAAGGTTGGGTTTTTGGAAATTCGAACTAGAAGGCGAACGGGAAGAGCTAGAATTCTGAAATTTTAAATGTGGGTCACTTATGGAAAGTTAGAAATATGTACAAAAGGGTTTTTGAAAATTCGACCTACAAAATGTACGAAAAGTACTAAACTTTACTAAATTTAGTTCTAATTGTATATGTATTGAACATATATACCTCGAATCTTGAAATTTTATATGGAATAAAGGTTGGGAAGTGGTATTGATGTATGGAAATGGTTTATGAAATTAGTACATATTTATATAAAATGTACAAAATGGTACTAAATTTAGAGATTAAAGCCTGAAAATCGGAAATAAGAATACTATTGTAGTACAGGATCGAAGTAGCTTTAAAAAATCGTACTTATGTGTTCGAAAGTACTGAATAGAACTAAATTTGGTGCAAGTTGGATTTATGTGAACGGATAGAGCTGGAGTCTTCAAATTGAGAATTAATATGACTGTTGGAGTGGAGGATTGAGGTAGTTTAAGAAATTCGTACTTACTGGTACGAAAAGTTCTATATAGTACTAAATTTAGTGCAATTTGAATGGAGAGATCTGGAAACCTAAAATTTGGAATAATGGTTGCTGTTGGAATATAGAATTGAGATATGGATGCATAGTACTTACGTGTACTAAATGGTACTATATTTGGTACAACTTAATTATGTGAGAGCGGATAGAGCTGGATTCCAAAATTTTAGAATTAAAATTACTGTAGGAGTGTAGGAAAAAAGTACTAACTGGTACCAAATGGTTTAAAAATTGTTTTTGTGTGAACGGATAGGGATCCTAAAATTGTGAATCAATATAACAGTTTGAGTGCAGGATTGAGATATGTCGGTAGTTCTGAAAATTCGTAATACGTGTACCAAATGTTACTAAATTTGGTACAATTTAGATTTGATTGAACGGAGAGAGATGGAAAACTTAAATTTGGAATGAAAGATTACAGAATTAAGGTAGTATTGGAATTATGTACTTATGGATACGAGAAGCACTAAATGGTACTAAATATGGCTTTGTGTGAGCGGGAATCATAAAATTTGGATTTAAAATTAAGGATTGGATTGTAGGATGAGACATGGAGTTAATTTCAAAAATGCGTAATTATGTGTACTAAATGGTACTAAGTTTAGTACAATTTAAAATTAAAAGATAGAGATGGAAAACGTATATTAAAAAATAAAATTACTGTTAGAGTGCAGGATTGGGGCAGTGTTGGAAATTCGAAATCATAAGTACGAAAAGTACTAAAAATGGTACAATTTGGATTTATGTGAACGGATAGGGATGGGATAGTTTTGGAGTGTGAAGTTGAGAAGTTTTAGAAACTCGTATTAACGTCTACGAAAAGTAATAAATGATACTAAATTTGATACAATGTGGATGTTGGTGAACGGATAGAGCTGGGATCCTTAAATGTGCACTTTAGATTATTACTGGAGTGCATGACTGAGGTATTTTTAGAAATTCGTACTTATGGGTACGAAAAGCACAAAATTTGGTACAATGTGGACTTGAGTGAACGGTTAGAATTCGAATTCTGAAATTTGCCACACAGTAACCTGTGGGAGTGTAGGAAAAGTACAGAATGGTACCAAATCTGGTAAAATTTGGAGAACAGACAGAGGTGAAATTCTTAAATTTGAACTTACGATTGCTATTTGAAAACAGGTTTGGAATATTGAGATAGGTTTGCAATATGGGTACGAAAAGTACAGGATGGTACCAAATCTGGTATAATTAGTTTTTTAATGAACAGACAGAGCTGGAATGCTCAAATTTGGACTTACGATTACTATTTGAAAGTAGGATTGAGGTAAATTTGGAAAATTGTACTTATGAGTACGAAAAGTACTAAATATGGTACGGTTTGGACTTTGGTCGAATTAAGATTACTGTTAGAGTGTAGGATTGATGTAGTTTTAGAAATTATTACTTAGGAGAATGAAAAGTACTAAATGGTACTAAATTTGGATTTGATTGAACCCAGATATTTGGAATTTAGATTATTGTTAAAGTGTAGTATTGAGTTATGACGACAACTTTGGAAAATCAAATTTATGTGTACGAATAGTAAATAAAATAGAAAATGCACTAAATTTGGATTTAGGTAACGGAGAGAGCTGGAACCTAAAATTTAGAATGTCGGTCACTGATGGAGAGTTAGAAAGAAGTAACAAGGGGGTTTTGGAAGTAAAGTGCTAAATGAAACAAAATGTGGAACCTGTACGTATTTGCTAAAATTTTGTCTCATTGTAAGAAGCAACTTAACTATGGCATGTTCCAAAGTTATGCAAAAAATACATAGTGAAGGGTATAAACACGTTTGTTCATTTCTCGCTCAGATAATAGTTATGTAGACCATAAAGAACTTCAAGATGTTTTTAAGAGCAATCAATTCATAAAATGTAAAGATAATAGATTGTGCAAAGTTTGGTTAAAATCGGACACTACTTTCACCCAATATGGGATTTATAAATATTGAAACTGATGTCCCTTGGTGGGGGAGTTATCAGAAGGAGTGGACCAATGGGTCCATCTTCGGACTTTATCAACGCTTGGTAAAAGTTATAGGTTGTACAAAGTTTTTTTCTGCATTCAGTCGCATGAAATTATAAAATTATTATTATTTTTTTTTTGTACAATTTTGACCATTTTGTGGGGCACATACCAGAAGGAGTGGACCGATATTCCCCATCTCCGGTGTTTGGAAGAAATATTAAGATGTGCAAAGTTTGTTTGAAAAATTATTCCCTTCGAGAGTTATGGTGCGCACCAACCGATCAGACAGACGGACGAACATTTGTAAATCGATTGCTTAGGTTGAAGTTCTTCCAAATTGAGTGTCTGTAATTTGATATTTCATATTTTGATGCTATTAGTCGCATTTTTCAAACAATGTTGTTTATCAGAGGATAGATTACATATTGACAGACAATTCTTAATGTAGGTCTATGTTTCTACAAACATAGGCCAATGTAACTATTTTATCCAATAAAAAGTATGTGTAGAATAATATATATTTTTGCAATAACATCACAGCCCCGTTTTTGCAAAAAATTTAAGAATCCTGTCTATCCTGACATATTTTTATATCCTTTTTGTATGCATGTTTCTGCTAAATATTGCAAAATCATCTTTCTGTTTCAGCTAGCTATCGATTAGCATGAGGCAAATATTGTATGCTACATTCTCTTGAAAGCATTCTCTACAAATCCAGTTAGAATCCTGTATCTGTGTAACCAACAATCTGTATTTCTGCATTCCTTGTTGCTCATTTGTATATATATATATGTGTGTGTGTGTGTGTATTGGCTTGTTCATGTATCTGTACTAGTTTGCCAAAGAGTGAGTGAGTATTCAAATATTAAACAATGAATTTAATGCCAAGAATATATTCTCCAACCGACAAGCAAAACCCGGCTAAAGGCGCACATGAACTAATAGTACGAATACAAAAAAGGGTCGAGAGAGACAGGAGCAAGGAGGCAAAAAAATCTGGTTCTACAACATGTTTTGCATAACTTAAAAAGGAACAAGTCCTAAATCATGTTTTGCCTCCTCATCTTCAATGTGAAGTGAGTCGGTTTCTTCTCTTCTTTTCCGAAACTACCAAATGTAGAAGTTGCAGAGTAGGGAAGTGGGGAGAAGAAGATGTGAAGAAGAACAAGAGTTGACTGGTGTATAGTGGATGGCTACAGAACGTATAGACACATAACAATGACCCTTAGAGTATGAATATTGCACGCTTAGTAAAATGAGGAGGTTGGCTTAACAAATTATGGTTGGAACGATTGGTTTTAATTTTTTGTATAAAAAATGTGGACTATTCGCTAGGATATTTATTTGTGCAAATCAAGAGTTTGAACTTTGCCGGTTTAGACAAAGAGTTATAGTTCGGCCCTCTACTTGAAGGTTCGTATTGTGATCTGGAAGGCGTTTTAAATTTCAGACCCTGTACTACTATAAAGAGTCCCAGTGCTAGCTGAGAACTATCTATATAACAGCAGTTTCCAGAGGGCATTTATGACCATTTCTCCGTTAACCAACGAGTAGGGATATGCAGTATAAGGTGGGGTGTATATTAACGCATCGAAATATTCAACGGGGTCTTCGGTGAAGCATATATATTCTTGATAAAAAAAATCAATATTGTACAAAATTCTATGTTGAAATCAAGACAAAGATGTGTCACGGGTTCGCGAGCCCTATTGCCCGATCACCTAACCAATCTCCGAGGCAGAGGTAATCGAACTCAGCTCCGACTCATAGGTGATATCACTGTCCAGCAACGATAGAGAACCACGTACCCCGCCTAGACGTACACCCCGAGCTGCCCCACTTCCAATATCTCACCGGAATTCGTGGGTTCACGGTGAACGGGAATACATTCGGCGGTTCTTCGAGAAGGCGATGGAGTGGGAGTTTTATCCGACTGGAGAAGAGCCAGTGGCCATAAGAGACAGCGCGTCGTCGTCAGAGGCAGACGAAGACATGGACAACGACTGGTTGTCGTTGAACGTTGGGCCTGGGGTATAGATATCCCCCACATGTAAGTTCGACATCATCCTCCTCGATAGGCCTTGGATAGGCCGTGTTACAGCCGCGTTGAGAAATTGTCCCTCATTTTCTCCCCAACGATTTGTGTTAATTTTGATATATATTTTTTAATTTCAAATTTTGTTTCCCATTGGCATTGTGAACCGTTGATTTTGTTTTCTTGTAAAATATGAATTTTAATTTTTGGTTAATAATAAGTATATTAAGCAGAAGTTGGACGTCGGGAAAGCGACTGGAATCCTCCTGGAATTCGCGACAGGGTGTAGAAATAGGAGAGCCAAGCCTGGCACGGCATCAGTCGGTGCAGAGCGGTCAAGCGAGCAGGAAGGTCCAGATCATAGGAAAGATCACCAGCGGAGAAAGAGAGAAAGTACCGGTGAGTGTAAAATTGTGATTGATAATTATCCGTGATTAACCAAGGTGAAATAAAGAGCCATCGTGAGCCTTTATATAACGAAAAGTGATTTAAGGAAAAAGTCGAAATAAACAGCCGTCGTGGACCTTTATACAAAGGAAAGTGATTTTAAGAAAACCGAAATAAAGAGCCGTCGTGGTCCTTTATAGAAAAGTGTTGAAACCTAGGCTTATATTGACAGCAGCAAGGACCGGGACCGACACCGGATCGCCAAACCCAGGAAACTTCAGTTCCTGTAAAACCAACAGCCGCACCGGAGTAGTAGCAGCAGACGTTGCAGACTTTAATAATTTAGATATATGAGATCCGTGTATAAATTTAAGTCTAAATAAAGCGAAGTATTCTAAAATTTCATTTTTTCACTCTTGGCCACTTCATTATAAATTTTCTGCGACAAATCCTACCCCCGCGAGCATATCCGGAGGAAACTTGTCATAACAGATCGTAATTTTTATGATAGAGCTCTGAAATTTTGCACAGACATTGCTAGTACTCCTCGGATGTTTGGTATTGCAAGTGGGTTATTTCGGTATACGTTTTTATCTAGCCCCATTCGGTATTTTGTGGATTTTTGACACGTTTTCCAACCGAAGTGGCTATAATTTGGTATTTTGGGTTATTATTGAATAACACATATCTGTAATAAAAATTATTAATATTGACCCAAGTGTCAGGCTAACGGTACCCCCTAGTATTCAATATTCTAGAGATTTTGGGCACGTTTCCAACTTTAATTTGGTATTTTTGGCAGGGTGCGCAAAAATTCGCTCGCGAATGTATTAAAATACATTATTTTCGTTTTGTGCTCATTTTACGAATGAGTTTATGGCGATAAATTCTTTACCGAACGAGCATTCGCCAAAGAATGTTCGCACATACATAACAAACGAGTGAGAGCACACAAAAACGATCGTTTGTTTCGTTTGGTGGATGAAATTCTTTCTGACATTCTCTCACGAATGAAGGAAAACATTCCCGAATTCTCGCGAATGCTCAAAACAGGAACAAGAACACCAACAACAAACGTTTGTGAACTTTCTGCTACACACACATTCATTCGCTATGTGTGTGTTTACTTTTTTATGATATTTTTGTTGTTGTTGTTTTTAGTGGGGCTCGCGAGCATTCGCGAACATTTGTTTTTTGAGTTTTTTAAAAGAATGTTCTTCAGCAACAAATGCTCGAGAAAGAACGAATCGACGACGCTTGCAGCGAAATTTTATCGTTCGTGAATTTTTCGTACAATGCGAACATTCGCGAGAGATTGCAAATTCTTGTTCATTTATTGTAACTTTATTATTCGTGATAAATTGAAAACATTTGAATTCTCGCGCGTGAGCATTCGTGAGAAAGAGCGTATTTTTGTATAGCACATCTCTGTAATTTCATATTTTGGATTGTTATTGAATAACTCACAACCGCACAAATGACTAATCTAAGGTATGGTATGTTGGGTCTTATATATCTAGAACAGCTATAGAATATAATTTTAGTTATAAAATCTAATAGAAATAAAAAAACATTGTAGCAAATCTTAAATCCATAAAAATCCTCTATATCTATTTATTTTCCCGAAATAATTCCCCTATCCTCCTATTGCTTCAATTTCTTTCTCAAGATATTACCAAAGTTTGTGGTTAGTTGATGCCGGCTTACTTATACTATGCAGGAAATTAAAGTGTGTGTGTTTGTGTTTTATTAAAACACATTCTCAGCCCGCCTTCTTGCCTCCAACCCCTCTTACCACATTCCCTTGAATCAAACTACAAAACTCAACCAGGCCTACCAACACCGAGCATCTAAGGAAACAAGAAAAATTCCATAACATTTTAACAAAGCATCTAAGGTTGGCATGTATTCTAGCATGACCATAACCGTTGGCTGGCAAGCTCTGTATATCAACCCTGCCTACCTAACTACCTACATGCTTAAGTCTCAGCTGAGGCGATGTATACAAGCCATGAATTTCTGCCAGAAAAAGGTAAACTTGAACCAAAAATTAAAATTTAGAACTTCATTCTGAAAGTGAAGCAGGCAACAACAGCAACAACAATAGCGGCGGCAGCAGCAAAATCGCACCAAGTGCTGGCACTCTAAATTGGTAACGCAAACTCCATTTTTGTGGCAAGTTTGGATCATGTTTTCTACAAAAACAATTTATGTGTGCATGCATGTGAGATGAACCTAAGGAATGTGGTTCTTCTTCTGGGGGTCGCTGTTGCTGCCAACCAACTTCTTCCTCATCTTATTCGCCGTTCGCCTGGCGTCTCCGCTTGCCCGATTATCTTTTGGCAACAAGGCAGGAAAAAACTGGTTGTCTGCCGTTGGGGTTTCATGGCTTATTGCCTGCCTGGCTGCCTGCATGCCTGAATGGCTAGCTGGATGTTTTACTTCAATTTTGTTCGGTTCACTTGGCAGGAGGTGGGAACAAAAAACAAGAAGAAGAGGAGGGGGCTGCTTCACTTCTTTTGGGTTCAATGAAAAAATAACATGAATTTACCATTTTATGATTCATCGCAAACTGAAATTTTTATGTCTTATTTGCCATCTCCGCTTCATATTTTTTGTTTCCTTTTGCTCTTTGGTAAAGGGGTGCTGGATTCCGCACACATACACACACACACTTGAGCTGATACTACAATTGCATGGGAGAGAATTTATTTCTGTTGTCATTTTCGATTTTAGTTGATTCGCTCATATTTTTGTAAATTCGTTTTATTAGTTATTCGCTTGTTTTGTTGTTGGTCCATTTTGTATCGCTATTATACGGAAATTTTACTTTTATTTGTAATTATGTTATACCTATGTAGTATATCTTTACAATATGAAACACAGAATTTCAAAGTATTAGTTTGAAATTCCTTTAACGAAAAATTGACTTTGTTCGGCAAATAATAACTTTGTGTACCCTGAAATTCAGAATTATGTGGAGGTACTGCTAAAATTTTCAAAATGTCTAATAGTCTGACTACCGTTATATGGGGCTATAATAAAACGGAGACCAATATTGAAATGTCCTATATTCCGAATTACAGCCAAGTAATTTTTGTAAAACTGCATTATTTATAATTTTTGTACTGAATTAGGTCCAGACTGATGTCTGCGAAGTTTTGTTAAAATCGGTTCAAATTTAGATATAGCTCCCATACCAAATCCCAATATTTGTACCATACCAAACTCCCAATATTTGTCCGATCGAGAAACATTTTGCAGAGAGTACTGTATTAGGTTCAGATTGGAAAACATGCCCAAAATCTTTAAAATATCAAATATTAGAGATTATAGGTGGGATTAGTGCTACATCGATATATTCTGATCAACGGAATAAAAAATTTTATATATACTCTCCCTCATGGTAAATGACACAAATGCGGCGTTAAGTTCTATGACACGAACATATGTGATGATTGGGAATTAGATAGAATTTTCGATATTGAGATTTGGCAACGAGAATCCAGTCTAAATGCGACGTGTGAAATTACGCTGACGGTATAATAGGTTGTCTCCATAAAAAAACAATTTCTCCACGTATATTATAACGGGCATATCTGAAGGTCTTTCCTTTTCTTTGTGTATATGCAAAAGTATATAAAGTCCATATACTTGCACATGTAATACCTTCAAATGTGTATATATGTTCACCCGTACATATGTTTTCAACTTTTACTTATTCCCATCTTCAAGTCATCTCCGGTTCTTGGCAAAATTCCCATTTTAAGCGGCAATAAGAATGGAGCAGCGATGTACAACGCCACCAACATCTTTTTGTGGTGTTCAATCTTTTGAATTTCACAAAGTGTTGAATTATGGTACACTTTAGTGCTGTTTCCCTTTAAAGAGTTCTACTTTTTTCTGGCCACAAGAAACGTGTTTTGGCATTTTTTGCTGTTTGTTTTTTATCCTTTTGCTTTTATGATTTCCAATAGCGCCGCATTCCTTTAAATTTTTTTTTTTGTTTTTGGGGAAGGAAGGTTTGCTTTGTGGTTTTGTTTTCTTTGAGTGATCCCTTATTTGGTATTTCGTGTTAAATGCCTTGTGAAAACTGAAACTGTCATTATAACTGTTGCGGTTAAGTGTTTTATAATGACCATTAACGTAATGGGATTGCAAATTTTGGTGAGTGTTTTTTATTTCGTCTGACATTATTTTGCGAAATTGTTAATGAGGGGGAGTTGCATACAAAACACTTTATATGAAGACGAAGTTTTCAAAGAATCCCTAATGTGTTAACTCTTTTTGGCGAATGAACTATGGGAATCTTAAAAATGTTCTACAAATGTTTGCAGAAAATAAAGGTCCTAATGTTTGTATGCTGAAGGTCCTGGTAACTTTTTCTAACTGATGTTGTCAAATACAGTTCTTGGCTCATTTTTGTAAAATGTTTGAAGACCCCAGCCGCATTTAACAATTAAACTGACCTAATTATGATTAATTTTGCTACTTTTTCGACTTTAATCAATCGATTTAAAACGAACTTGACAAAGGTGTTTTTTATGCTGCCGCACAGATCTATGCACAAAATGTAATGATAATTGTAGAAACGTCGGTAATTTGATGATATCCACCGATAATATATGAGAGCCTAAGTGGCCTTTCAACTCACATTTTAAAAGGTAGCCGGCCTTAGACCAGGATTTAAGACTTTCTGCTATAGACAGATACCAACACCGACTACGCCAAGGAATTTCCTTGTTATGTAGGGTTCTAAGACCCATATATTTTGATCCACAACAGATACAGCCACATAGTACGTTATTTTGGAAAGGGCGCACTATAGTCTATCATTTAAGTTAGGATTGGTGAGGGACTATAATAGACCGAAGTTCGACCATTAGGGGCTTTTTCAAAAAAAAAAAAAAAAAAAAAAATCGTGCCAAACCCCAATTATTTTGACTGCATCTCAGGTTTGAGATAGAACCGGGTACCCATACACGAATATATATATATATCCCCATAATTAGGGTAAAAAATACCTACCTCTATAAAGAATTTCAAAAAACTCATCGTTTTTACTAAACTAGACCTAAGCAAAATGAGGTGAGGTGGAGCCCTATATCTCGAGAATAATTCATTTCCTCCAAAAAAAAGTTAGATTGCCGTGATCAAAATATTGTTATACTCTCAGCCTTACGGCTAATGAGGTTATATACACTTTGATATGGTGAAAATGTGTCTCATCGAAATATTAGTTTTAGACCCGATGTTTCTTTGGACCAAATCCGTTACTGAAAATTTGGAGTCGATTTACACATGTGCGTCCATCCGTTGTCCGTCTGTCTGGCTGGCTGGTGCTCACGATAACTCTCGAAGGGAATAATCGATTTCATCCAAATTTTGCAATGTTTAATATCTTAGTATTTTTTCCAAACTTAGTTTAAGTTTGAAGATGGGGAATATCGGTCCACTCCTTCTGGTACCTCCCCCCACAAAATGATCCAAATTGTGTTAAAAATTAATTTTATAATAACATTCAAATGGACTATCCGATTTTAACTAAACTTTGTACAACTTATAATCTTTACCAAGCCTAGATCAAGTAGGAATATGGGACCCATTGGTCCAGCTCTTCTGGTACCTCCCTTCCAAAGGGTTAACATTTTCTAACTTTATAAGCTCAATGGTATTTCATTAGCATTTCTTTCAAACTCAAATCAAGTTCGACGTTGGGGAAAGTTGGACCACACCTTCTGGTACCTACTCCACATAAATATCAAAATTGTACTGAAAATGTATATAATAATAATATTATGCTAACAGAGTATCCGATTTAAACCAAACTTTGCTCAACCTCATCTCTTAACCATACCTGTATATTGATGGGAGATGGGACTTATCGGTCCACTCCTTCTAGTACCTCCCCCTAATTTTTGAAACTTATTAAATCGTATATGAAACAAACGGAATGTCCAATTTCATCGGATCATTGCACATACTAATATGTTTAGATTGCCGAGATTATGCACGAAGATGGGATCCATCGGTCCACTTCATTAAGTACCTCCCCTACAAAATGTTCAATATTGACACAATATTAATTTAATAATACCACGCGAACGGACTATACGATTTGCACTAAACATTGCTCAACTTAATGACCATGATGTTGTACGATGGCACTTCTCAATCCACTCCTTCTGGTAACTCC
>NW_026879545.1:0-27270 GCF_032173495.1 Musca vetustissima | reverse complement strand
TTGTATGAAATCGGACGAAACTATATATGGGAGCTATATCTAAATCTGGACCGATTTTCACGAAACTTGGCAGACATCACTCTAGGCTTAATTCAGTACGTTATGCCAAATTTCGTACAAATCAAAAGATATATAGGGACTTAGGGGCACCATTTACATGAAATCGGACGAAACTATATATGGGAGCTATATCTAAATCTGGACCGATTTTCACGAAAATTGGCAGACATCATTATAGGCCTAAATGATTAGCCTGTACCAAATTTCGTGCAGATCGAAAGATATATAGGGACCGTTTACATTAAATCGGTTAAATATATATATGGGAGCTATATCTAAATCTGAACCGATTTTTCCCAATTTCAATAGGGTTCGTCCTTGGGCCGAATAAGTGACCTATGCCAAATTTCATCCAATTCGGATCATAAATGCGACCTGTACTTTGTTTACAATTTAACATGGACAGACAGACGGACGGACAGACGGACGGACGGACGGACGGACGGACGGACATGCATAAATCGACTTAGAAAGTGATTCTATGCATATTCTCAAAAGGAACCATGGGTCTATCTCAATTATTTTTGCCTGTTACAAACATATGCACAAAGACATAATACCCTGTACCACAGCGTGGTGAAGGGTATAAAAATAAAATAAAACCAGTAAGGAAAGTAGTAAAGTCGGACGGGGCCGACTATATGATACCCTTCACCACTATGGGTATATTAAACAGGACTATTAACATGAAACATATATGGGAGCTATATAGACCGATTTTCTCGAAACTTGGCAGACATCACTCTAGGCTCAATTCAGTACGTTATGCCAAATTTCGTGCAAATCGAAGGATATATAGGGACTTTGGTGCACCATTTATATGAAATCGGACGAAACTATATATGATTTTCACGAAACTTAGCAAATTGCCAAATTTTGTGCAAATCGAAAGATATATAAGTACTTTGTGGCACCATTTACATGAAATCGGACGAAACTATATATGGAAGCTATATCTAAATAATTATTTTCTCGAAACTTGGCAGACATCACTCTAGGCTTAATTCAGTACGATATGCCAAATTTCGTGCAAATCGAAAGATATATAGGGACTTTGGGGCACCATTTACATGAAATCGGACGAAACTATACATGGAAGCTATATCTAATTTTAGATCGATTTTCATGAAACTTGGCAGACATCACTCTAGGCTTAATTCAGTACGATATGCCAAATTTCGTGCAAATCGAAAGACATATAGGGACTTTGGGGAACCATTTACATGAAATCGGACGAAACTATATATGAGAGGTATATCTAAATCTGAACCGATTTTCTTAAAACTTGGCAGACATCACTCTAGACTCAATTCAGTACGTTATGCCAAATTTCGTGCAAATCGAAAGATATATAGGAACGTTGGGGCACCATTTACATGAAATCGGACGAACATCAGACATACAGAGAGACATCACTCTAGGCTCAATTCAGTACGTTATGCCAAATTTCGTGCAAATCGAAAGATATATAGGGACTTTGGGGCATCATTTACATGAAATCGGACGCAACTATATATGGGAGCTATATCTAAATCTGGACCTATTTTCTCGAAACTTTATAGACATCATTCGAGGCTTAATTCAATACGTTATGCCAAATTTCGTGCAAATCGAAAGATATATAGGTACTTTGAGGCACCATTTACATGAAATCGGACGAAACTATACATGGAAGCTATATCTAAATCTAGATCGATTTTCACGAAACTTGGCAGACATCACTCTAGGCTTAATTCAGTACGATATGCCAAATTTCGTGCAAATCGAAAGACATATAGGGACTTTGGGGAACCATTTACATGAAATCGGACGAAACTATATATGGGAGGTATATCTAAATCTGAACCGATTTTCTTAAAACTTGGCAGACATCACTCTAGACTCAATTCAGTACGTTATGCCAAACTTCGTGCAAATCGAAAGATATATAGGGACTTTGGTGCACCATTTACATGAAATCGGAGGAAACTATATATGGGAGCTATATCTAAATCTGAACCGATTTTCACGAAACTTGGCAGACATAATTTTAGGCTCAATTCAGTACGTTATGCCAAAATTGGTGCAAATCGAAAGATATATAGGAACTTTGGTGCACCATTTACAAGAAATCGGACGAAACTATATATGGGAGCTATATCTAAATCTGAACCGATTTTCACGAAACTTGGCAGACATAATTCTAGGCTCAATTCAGTACGTTATGCCAACATTGGTGCAAATCGAAAGATATATCGGGACTTTTGATGCACCATTTACATGAAATCGGACAAAACTATATATGGGAGCTATATCTAAATCTGGACCGATTTTCACGAAACTTGGCAGACATCATTCTAGACCTAAATGATTAGGCTGTACCAAATTTCGTGCAAATCGAAAGATATATGTGGACTTTGGTGCACCATTTACATGAAATCGGACGAAACTATATATGGGAGCTATATCTAAATCTGGACCGATTTTCATGAAACTTGGCAGGCATCATTCTAGACCTAAATGATTAGGCTGTACCAAATTTCGTGCAAATCGAAAGATATATAGGGACCGTTTACATTAAATCGGTTAAATATATATATGGGAGCTATATCTAAATCTGAACCGATTTTTCCCAATTTCAATAGGGTTCGTCCTTAGGCCGAATAAGTGACCTATGCCAAATTTCATCCAATTTGGATCATAAATGCGACCTGTACTTTGTTTACAATTTAACATGGACAGACAGACGGACAGACGGACAGACGGACAGACGGACGGACGGACGGACGGACATGCATAAATCGACTTAAAAAGTGATTCTATGCATATTCTCAAAAGGAACCATGTGTCTATCTCGTTTCCTTTTGCCTGTTACAAACATATGCACAAAGACATAATACCCTGTACCACAGTGTGGTGAAGGGTATAATTAATTTACAGACAAAGGAATCCACAGAATATTTTCTTTATTGGGTTTTGGATTATATATTAATTTTATGGGTTATATATTAATTATACAATTTTCTCTTATACGACGACCTACAGTAAAATTTAGTGCTGAACATATTTTCCATTGACATCAAACCGCTAAAATCGTACGATAAGCTGCAATTTTGCGCCCAATCGAACATGATACAAAATAAACCCAGAGAATAAAATGTTTTTCTTCATCCATATGGAAGTCAAAATTCTAGGGTAAATATTATTTGTACAATTTTTTAAAATTTTTCGAACAGTAAAATTTAGTGTAGAATATGTTAGCCATTGACATCAAACCGGTAAAATAAATTTTTGTTAAACAATTTGGCGCCCAATTTAAAACCATGCGTAATGAGCCCAGAAACTATAATTATGTTTACATCGAAATGCAAGTCGAATTTCTAGGGTAAATATTATGTTTACAGATTTTCCGTCTTCGGTCACTTATACTAAAATTTAGTGTAGAACATAGCTCTCATTGATATCAACCCGCTATAATTTATAATTGAGCTGCAATTTGGCGCCTAATCGAAAATGGTTAAAAATTAGCCCAGATAAAATCAATTAGGTGTGATGCATTTTTCACTTAAATTGGAAACCAATTTTTTCAAGAAAATATTAAATCTTTAAACATCTCATGGTCAACGACTTTTTGTGAAATTTAGTGTAGAATATATTTTGCATTGACACAATACCGGTAAAATCATTCGATGAACTTTAATTTGGCGCCCAATCGAAAATGATACATAATGAGTCCTGAAACTATAATTATATTTTATATCCAAATGGAAGTCAAATTTCTATGGCAAATATTATTTACACAGAGTTCCCCTCTTTGGCGACTTATGCTAAAATTTAGTGTAGAATATAGTTCTCATTGCCATCAATCCGCTATAAAAAATATTTGTACTGCAATTTGATCGATCGAAATGGTTAAAATCGAAATGGTTAAAAATTAGCCCAGATAAAATCAGTTAGGTATGATGCATTTTTCATTTAAATTGCAAGTCAATTGTTTCAAATAAATATTAATATTATAAACGGCTTATTTTCGATGACTTATAATAAAATTTAGTGTAGAATATTTTCTCCAATGACATCAACCCGCTATCAATCCATGATCTATAGCATAGCGTCCAAAAATGATACATAATAAGTCCAAAAACTGTAATTGTTTTTATATCCAAATGAAGATCGAATTCCAATGCCAAATATCATTTCTACAGGTTTCCCATCTTGAGCGATATATGCTAAAAATTAGTGTAGAACAAAGTTCTCATTGACATCAAACTCCTATAATAAATAATAGAGTTGCAATTTTAAATGGTAAAAAACCAGAACAAAATCAATTAGTGATTGTGCATTTTTCATTTAAATTGGATCTAATTTTTTTCAAATAAGCATAAGCTCTACTAGCTTTTCATGGTCGACGACTTATAGTAATATTTAGTGTAGAATATTTTTTCATTGACACCAACCCACTAAAACCATCCTTTGAGGTGCATTTTGGCGCCCAATGAATGAATAATAAGCCTAGGGAAAGTCCAAGAACTGTGATATTTTTATACCCTTCACCACACTGTGGTACGTCTATGTCTTTGTGCATATGTTTGTAACAGGCAAAAGGAATCGAGATAGACCCATGACTCCTTTTGAGAATGTGCATAGAATCACATTCTGAGTCGATTTATGCATGTCCGTCTGTCCGTCCGTCCATGTATTTGTGTGAGCAAAGTACAGGTCGCATTTGTGATCCGAATTGGATGAAATTTGGCACAGCCCATTGGTTTGGCCCTAGGACGAACCCTATTGAAATAGGAGAAAATCGGTTCAGATTTAGATATAGCTCCCACATATATTTTTGTCCGATTTTAGGTATATGGTGCACAGTGGTCCCTGAAAATCATTAGATTTGCACGAATTTTGGCATAGCGTACTACATTAAGTCGACAAATATGTGTACTAAATTTCGGGAAAATCGGTTGAGATTTAGATATAGCTCCCATATATATTATCGCCCGATTTTAGGTAAATGGTGCATCCCTGAAAATCATTAGATTTGCACGAATTTTGGCATAGCGTACTGAATTAAGTGTAGAATGGCGTGTGATGATTTTAGTGCAAACCGGTTCAGATTTAGATATAGCTCCCATATATATTTTCGTCGGATTTAAGGTAAATGGTGCACCAAAGTCCCTGAAAATCATTAGATTTGCACCAATTTTGGTATAGCTTACTAAATTAAGTCGACAATGATGTGTGCTAAATTTCGGGAAAACCGGCTTAGATTTAGATATAGCTCCCATATATAGTTTCGCCCGATTTTAGGTAAATGGTGCACCAAAGTACCTGAAAATAATAAGAATTGCACGAAATTTGGCATAGCATACTGAACTAAGTATGGAATGAGGTGTGATGTGTTTCGTGCAATCGGTTCAGATCTAGATATAGCTCCCATACATAATTTCGTCATAGATATAGCTCCTATATATCTTTTCTTCCGATTTTATGTAATTTGTGCACTAAAGACCCAAAGTTTAGGGACCCATTTCGTGTTTATGGTCCTTCAACGTCTGTTAGGATTCATCTGTTAAATATACCCGAAGAGGTGAAGGGTATCATATAGTCGGCCCTGTCCGACTTTAATACTTTTCTTACTGGTTCCATTTACATCAACCCGCACTGTGGTACAGGGTATTATGTCTTTGTGCATATGTTTGTAACTGGTAAAAGGAAACGAGATAGAGAATATGCATAGAATCACTTTTCAAGTCGATTTATGCATGTCTGTCCGTCCGTCTGTCTGTCCATGTTAAATTGAGTTGGAATTCGGCGCCCAATCGAAAATGACTTAAAATAAACCTAAACAAAATCAATAAAGCGTTACCATTTTTCCTTTCGCTTTGGAAGACAAATTTTTTAGGGTATATACAACTAAAACGGACTAATCTCGTTCCACAACTTATAGTTAAATTTTGTATGTAACATATCTTCCATTGACACCGATCCGATACGATCATTCATTGATATGTTATTTAGCATCACATGAAAAATGGTCGGAAAAAGTCCAAAAATCATTTTTTATTTTATAAGCAAATTGGAAGCTCTGTTTTAGTAGTATCTACTATTTGTGCAAATTTATTTTGTTCAGCGACTTATAGTAAAATTTAGTGTAGAATATATTTTCCATTGACACAAACTCTCTAAAATCAATGCGTGTGCTAAAAATTGGCGCCCATTGGAGAATGGTGAAAAATAAACTAAGTATTTAACAATTACATTTGCGAGTTAGGCAAAGATTTGTCTATATCAAACCCTCACATTCTCCATTGCCCCAATCCATAGCTCAATTTACTAATTGATATTACATAAAAAAATATTATCCAAAATTCACACATTATTTACAACTCATTATGTGTCTAATAGCTAACAATTTCTCGATCGACATCATTAATCAATCACAAATAGACGACGATTTGGCAAAGTGCCAAAAGGAATTTTGTCTAAAACCATTTTTATATTTTTTGCTCATGAATTTGTTAACAAAATCCTCTTTAAGTTTTATTGATTTTTTTTACAAAGCCATTAAAGGAATTTTTTATTGCAACCGAACAAAAACCCCGACGACATTAAGGAGGAGTTTCAATTCAATTAGCAACATCATCAGCATCATTATGTCGCAACAACAGCAAATACCTTGGAGTTGAATCTTTTTCTTAGGAATCCGCATGATATTTTTTTTTTTGGTTAGATATTTTGTTGTTCAATCATTTAATGTATGTTGCACAGAAGCCCCTTCATTTTTGTTATGTAAAGAGATTTTATGGTATGACAACCCAATCGTCTGGTTTTTATTCAGTTTCAAAGGCTCTTACCAAGAAAACCATTTAATTCCGGAGAAAAATATTGTCATCTTTTCTGAAAAGAGAGAGAGCGTTTGATAGAGGGAGGTTTACTCATTTTAACGACATCATCATCATCATCTTTGGCATCATCGTTTTATCATTGATACTAACCAAGGGCAAATTACAAAAAATATGTTATGTATGAGTATGACATACTTGCATGAACACACACACGTCAATTCAGGTAAAAAGCAAAGTGAAGATGATGAACTTTTAATTCATGTTGGTGACATTTTTTATTTAACATTGTGTAGTAGAATCAAAACTGATTTTTTTAAAAATGTAGGAGTAGCTGACAAGTCATCATTGTGAAGTTTTTTCATTGAATTAAAGTTCCTTTGAACTTTGTTGCTATTTTTGGTAAGAATTTCATAGAAAAGCTTGTAATAATGACGATGATGACGCTGCCTATAGCAGACGTCATACGCCTACATTTTATTAATTTTTATTTTCCTCATAGAGATAACTGTTACAGAACACCTTTTTTGTAACAAAATAATAATAACACACACACACTTGCCATTCCATACATACATATTAATTTCGGAATTCCTGGATTTACGCCTTTTTCTACATAAATATTTACTTTAATGTTTCTAAATTCAGTTATGATTTCAGTTACAAAATGTGACGCATATTTTTAGCTGCATACTGCGGAACGTGTTGTTCCGAACGAGAACTAAAGTCTTTGTTGCATGCTGAATACTGAATTAAATGCTCATGATGGCGTCAAGTCGACGTCACAAACAATGTTAACACCCAATCCCATCCCAAAACATTTTTTTGGTTGACACGCACAAGACAAGCCACCAATAACCTCAATTTGGATGAACTTTATTTTTCACAAGAAACAAATCAATAGAAAAGACAACAAAGAAAAACCAATAAGGAAAGTAGTTAAGTCGGACTGGGCCGGCTATATGATACCCTTCACCACTTTGGGTATATTCTACATATGTATCCTAACAGACGTCGCGATTTTGTTAAATATCTATATCTGAACCGATTTCAGGGAAACGTGTGTCAATCGGCCTAGCTATGGATCTTTTCACGAAGCTTAGCAACATCATTCTAGACTTAATTCAGTACCTTATACCAAAATTCCTGCAAATCGAAAGATATATAGGGACTTTGGTGGACCAATTACATAAAATCAGAGGAAAATATATATGGGAGCTATACCTAAATCTGAATTGATTTTCAGGAAACTTAGCATACGTCATTCTAACTTAATTCAATACGATACGCCAAAATTCGTGCAAATCAAATGATTTTCAGGGACTTTGCTGAACCATTTACCTAAAATCGGGGAAACTATATAGGGGAGCTATATCTAAATCTGAACCGATTTTCACGAAACTTAGCATAAGTCATTCTAGACTTAATTCAGTACGCTGTACCCAATTTCGTGCAAGTGAAATGATTTTCAGGGACTTTGGTGCACCATTTATATTAAATCGGACGAAAATCTATATGGGAGCTATATCTAAATCTGAACCGATTTTCGCGAAATTTATCACACATCATTCTAGACTTAATTTAGGACGCTGTGCCAAATTTCGTGCAAGTGGAATGATTTTCAGGGACTTTGGTGCACCATTTACCTAAAATCGGCCGAAACTATATATGGGAGCTATATCTAAATCTGAACCGATTTTCACGAACATTAGCACACATCATTCTAGACTTAATTTAGTACGCTATGCCCAAATTCGTGCAAATAAGTTATTTTCAGGGACTTTGGTGCACCATTTACCTAAAATCGGCCGAAAATATATATGGGAGCTATATCTAAATCTAAACCAATTTTCACGAAACTTACCACACATCATTCTAGGCCTAATTCAGTGAGATGTACCAAATTTCGTGCAAATCGAAGGATATATAGGGACTTTGGTACACCATTTACCTAAAATCGGGCGAAACTATATATGGCAACTATATCTAAATCTGAACCGATTTTCTCGAAATTTGGCACACATCATTTTGGACATAATTCAGTACTCTGTGCCAAATTTCGTGCAAAGCGAAGGATATATAGGGACTTTGGTGCACTATTTACCTAAAATCGGATGGAAATATATAGGGGAGCTATAGCTAAATCTGAACCGATTTTTCCCAATTTCAATAGGGTTCGTCCTTTGGCCAAATAAGTGAACTATGCCAAATTTCATTCAATTCTGATTATAAATGCGACCTGTACTTTGTTTACAATTTAACATGGGCAGACAGACGGACGGACATGCATAAATCGACTTAAAAAGTGATTCTATGCATATTCTCAAAAGGAACCATGTGTCTATCTCGGTTCCTTTTGCCTGTTACAAAAAATATGCATAAAGACATAATACCCTGTACCACAGTGTGGTGAAGGGTATAGAAATCACTAAAATTATATCAAATTCCACTAAATACAACATTTTAATTGAATTCAGCGAGTTGAATATCATTAAAAATTACAATATGACACAAATAAGACCCTGACTGAAACATGCCTTTGGCATCATTCCTTCTCTATTGAGCTTGTTGAATATGTTTAAAAGTCACACAAACTATAAAACTCTATTCTAAATAAATATATAAAAATATATGCTATTCAGCCAGGCTGAATTACCACAACAAACATATATTCGAACACCAGAAGTCATAGTATAGCGCACAAAAAATGTCACTATTTTTTTCTAGTGTGCTAAGAAGAGAAGTAGAAGACGACATTTTCAAAATCCATAAAAATCAACACCAAATATGTTTTTTTCTGTTAGCAATAAAATAAAAATTGTAATACGAGTCTTAAATGCGAGAAGAGAAAAAAAATATTCAACAAAAATTGCACGCACTTCGGGCAACAAAATATGGCAAATGATTATTGTTTTGGCTGACGCCACATAACATCGAACAAACACACACACACTCAAACATAGATGCATGCCTTCAAACATCGGATGGCAAATGTTACCATACTTCAATTTCAATGTACTCACTCTCATCACACAAAACTACAAAATGTTGGCAATGTTTGCATATTTGTCCTCTTGGCTTCACAGTTTGATACATTTGTGTACATGTGTCTCTCGTTGTTTGAGTCTCATCCTTTACTTGCTCCTCCAACAATAATAATAATACTAAAAAACTATATTTTACTACTAGTAGTAGCAGAGGAGTATAAAGTGTTCTTTATAGATATTTTTCATAGATTTGTCCAATATGACACTTTAACTTTTCAACGACTGGCTCTTATTTCCATGTCCTCTTCTCCCTCTCTCTATATATCCCTTTGACTCTCCCTCTCTGTAGTAATACAACAAACTTACAATTACAATAAACTTTCATATTGGCACTGGCACAGAGTGTGCTTGCTGCTACATGACTGTTGTAGACAAGCGATGACAACACGAACAGCAACAACAACAATGTGTAAAGAGCAGTATAGAATTTCTTCGATTTGTGGGATTGAATGGTTTTGTTGTTACTGCTGTCGATGGCTTACAGCAACAACAACAAGTTATTGGTGCTTTGAACGTGACCAAAGGCATACTTTAGCACGTACTTTACTACTGCAATGCAGCCAACTATTGACTAGAAATGACTATTAAAAAGTAACAACAACAAATACTACAACAAAACATCCACAGCGCCATCGTCAACATTCGTACTTCCACAGTAACAGCACCAACAACAACAAACCCCAACAATGTACGACTACTGTTGTCGTTTTTTTTGCCTAAACGAATGGCACATGATGTTGACGACGATGGCCCATTGGAGTAGCAGTTGTTGTAGTAGTGCATGGCCACTTAAGAGACTTTGAGAGAGATGGAGAGCAAGCAAGCGAACTACTGAACGATCGTGTTGAAGGTTATTATTAGTAACGAAATTAAATTGATACTATTGATTTTAATTAAAAATGTGTTTATTCCCCTTATTACGTGTCTTCTCATTTTGTACGGGCCGAAGAGAAACGACATAGCTAGCCATTTGCCGAGGAAATCTTGGAAAACTCACCATTGTTGTTATTATTTTGTATGGGAGAAGAGGGTGTGTGCGTCCGTGTGTGTGTATAAATGCAATAGCATTTTGTGGTCATGCACGTGCTTGTGGTTTTTATTATATGTGCTTCAGAAACGAAATGAAGGAAAATCCAACGAAGGCAGCCAATTGAAACATGTTTAATTTCAATGTAGTGGAACTTTTCTTTATTTTCTTTCTTTGTGTAAAGAAATTGCATTAACCTTTTTTTGAGATCGTTCATTCATTCCTTGAGAAGTTATACATTATTTATAAATAACAAGACACAGCTTGCACACAGAAAAACTTTATTTAAATGGGCTTAATTGCTAGGCAATTTGTTGTTGGCTGGTAATTAATATCTGTTACACATGTTGGCTGAATTTGTAAATCGTAAGCGGGTGAAAATTGAAATTTATAGCGTATTTATTTTGTGAAGATTTTTCTTATAAATTTAGCGAGCTGAATTGCAAGAAATAATGTCATACAAGGAAAATAACGTTATAATTTGTGTATAAAAAATTATATTATTTTAATTCAGCTGGCTGAATAACCATAAATTTAACATTTGCAGAAGAAAAGTGTCGCAAAGATATATTAATACAGATATTCATAAATTCAGCTAGCTGAATTGCAAGAAATAACGTCATACAGGGAAAACAACGTTATAATTTGTGTATAAAAATTATTTTATTTAAATTCAGCTGGCTTAATAACAAGAAATTAAAAAATTACCAATGAAAAGTGTAGCAAAGGTATTTAAATAGAGATTTTCACAAATTCAGCTAGCTGAATTAGGTTAAAAATGGTGTTTGTTATAATTCAGCTGACTAAATTGTATTTTAAATAGGTTTTTATACCCTTCACCACACTGTGGTACAGGGTATTATGTCTTTGTGCATATGTTTGTAACAGGCAAAAATAATCGAGATAGACCCATGGTTCCTTTTATATGCATAGAATCACTTTCTAAGTCGATTTATGCATGTCCGTCCGTCCGTCCGTCCGTCTGTCCGTCTGTCCGTCTGTCTGTCCATGTTAAATTGTAAACAAAGTACAGGTCGCATTTATGATCCGAATTGGATGAAATTTGGCAGAGGTCACTTATTCGGCCCAAGGACGAACCCTATTGAAATTGGGAAAAATCGGTTCAGATTTAGATATAGCTCCCATATATATATTTAACCGATTTAATGTAAACGGTCCCTATATATCTTTCGATTTGCACGAAATTTTGTACAGGCTAATCATTTAGGCCTATAATGATGTCTGCCAAGTTTCGTGAAAATCGGTCCAGATTTAGATATAGCTCCCATATATAGTTTCGTCCGATTTCAGGTAAATGGTGCCCCAAAGTCCCTATATATCTTTTGATTTGCACGAAATTTGGCATAACGTACTGAATTAAGCCTAGAGTGATGTCTGCCAAGTTTCGAGAAAATCGGTCCAGATGTAGATATAGCTCCCACATATAGGTTCGTCCGATTTCATGTAAATGGTGCCCCAAAATCCCTATATATCTTTTGATTTGCACGAAATTTGGCATAACGTACTGAATTAAGTCTAGAGTGATTTCTGCCAAGTTTCGAGAAAATCGGTCCAGATTTAGATATAGCTCCCATATATAGTTTCGTCCGATTTCATGTAAATGGTGCCCCAAAGTCCCTATATATCATTCGATTTCCACGAAATTTGGTACAACCTAATCATTTAGGTCTAGAATGATGTCTGCAAAGTTTCGTGAAAATCGGTCCAGATTTAGATATAGCTCCCATATATAGTGTCGTCCGATTTCATGTAAATGGTGCCCCAAAGTCCCTATATATCTTTCGATTTGCACGAAATTTTGTACAGCCTATTCATTTAGGTCTAGAATGATGTATGTAAAGTTTCGTGGAAATCGGTCCAGATTTAGATATAGCTCCCATACATAGTTTCGTCCGATTTCTTGTAAATGGTACACCAAAGTCCCTATATATCTTTCGATTTGCACGAAATTTGGCATAACGTACTTAATTGAGCCTAGAAGGATGTCTGCCAAGTTTTATGAAAATCAGTCCAGATTTCTATATAGCTCCCACTTATAGTTTCGTCCGATTTCATGTAAATGGTGCCCCAAAGTCCCTATATATCTTTCGATTTGCACGAAATTTGGTAGAGACTAATCATTTAGGTCTAGAATGATGTATGTAAAGGTTCGTGAAAATCGGTCCAGATTTAGATATAGCTCCCATATATAGTTTCGTCCGATTTCATGTAAATGGTACCCCAAAGTCCTATATATCTTTCGATTTGCACGAAATTTGGCATAACGTACTGAATTGAGCCTAGATTGATGTCTGCGTTGTTTCGTGAAAATCGGTCCACATTTAGATATAGCTCCCTTTTATTAAAGATTGATTTTAAGTACTTGACGCACCAAGGAACCAATAGGAACAAAACGTTCTGAAATTAGTATAACGTATCCTGTGAAATCGCTTAATATTTGGCCCGATATCAAGTAAATTGGGCCTCAAACTCCTCATGTTAGTCAGTTTGACATCAAATTTTGCACAACGTACAAAATTGAGCATAGAATTATGTAGTTTTCTAGAAGTACAGACATAGCCCAACGGATGACCTATTTATATTTGTTTGAAGTCGATTTACATACTTTATGGATAGATCTACGTAGATTCACATTTAGATAAATATCACATGTTTCATTTCATTCAAGTACATGCTAATAGACCTTTTTAATATACCCATAGTGGTGAAGGGTATCATATAGTCGGCCCCGTCCGACTTTACTACTTTCCTTACTGGTTATTATATAATAATGTATACACATGGCAATATTTAATTTTTGTATGGAGAAGTTGTTAAAACTCATAGCCTTTGTTTTTCATCCTTGTGATTCATGGTAGACTCTCGTAGAGTACAAATGTTTCACATAGTAATGAGATTTTGTCTAGTGCTGGCCTTTTTTCATGGAGAATCAAGGTATACCACATTATCTACACTTGTGTTTACTGAAGAAATGTCTAGTTTTTTTTTCAAATTGGTGATTATGTGGTGCAATCGCGCATATTATTTGATTTTTAGTTCATACTGATTATTTTAATGCTTTAGTAATAACGATTAAAGTACATCCGTAAAACAAAAAAATAATTTTAAACTTCAACCGAAAAAAAGTCAATTTCATGAAAAATTTTATTTTTGGTACTGATTCTCAACGTGATTTAAATAAATTAAACAGATCATTGCTATCTTATTTTTTGAGAACAGCAAACTATAGAACATGTTTCAGTTATTCTAAAATTTTCAGTTTACAAAAAAAGTGACTATACCACATTACCAACCTATAGCACATTTGCATCACTTCCACTACAATGTTAAGATATTTAAAAAATACTGTGTTCTAATGCCTCTAAATATAATTTTGTTTTAATTCAGCTAGCTTAATTAATCAAAACTGAAAGAAAATAAACTATTATATAATAAAAATTTGAACTTTTGCAAGAAGTAGTTAGCTGAAGTGTACAAAATTTTTATATATAAAAAAATAATGATCTAGTGTACATTTAAGAATTGCTTTACTACTATTCAGCTGGCTGAATTGCCAGAAATTAAGACTTTGATTTTTTTTCATTACATGTTTATTCAGCCAGCTGAATTAATAAATATTGCATTTTGCGGTATTCAAAATGTCTAAGATTTATTTTTAACATTCTTAGCGGTCTATTCAGCCACAGAAATTATTTAGTTTTGGGTTCTTAATGGGTTATGTGTATCGTTGCACTTTTTTCATTAGCTGCAGTTTTTTCCTGCAAACAGGAAGTCTGAAAACGTCTTTAGTTTTGATTTAATTGGATGTATTTTTGTTTTGTTTTTCTCTTTCCATTTTCTAACCACGTCTTCCATTTAGTTGAACATTGTTGACATTTTCTATTAACGTTAGTTGCTGCTGTTGTTGTTTTTGTTTTCGACTTCCAAGCGTTTCTTCTAAACAATAACTATTCTCTCAGGGTTATTTCTCTCAGTTGTGAGTGTTTAGTTTTTCAATTTAATAACAATTTTTGTTTTGTTGTTGTTATTGTTTTTCTTTATTTGTTTTGGTCATTTGAAAGATGCACATGCGGCGAGGGAGTTGCTGGTGGTTTGACAATAGAGTTGCAGTGTGTGATTGTCGGGTGTGATGGTTTGGTCACTTACTTTGAGTGACAATGAACGTGATTGTTTTTGATTCTATGTTGAAAGAAGTTGGAGTTGGGGGTTCATTGTGTGGCCAGCCAATAAACTGCGGTTGAGCGGCTACGCTTTGCATTGGCAAAAAACAAAAAACAGCTAATTTTATTATTAACGGAAGGAGGAAGTAATAAAAATTTTAATTTAAAATTTTTATTATTCTTAGGAAGAAAGAGGAGAGAAGATTTATTAATACTGCATTTTAATAGCAGCCTGAATATGAGTAATAAATTTATGCATTATGTGAGGCGCCACATAACTGGTTGGGTGCGTAGTTGGGTGGGTGGTTGCAGGGTTGGTGTCTGAGTTCCTTGCTAGATTTTGACATTAGTTTATGTTGCTGCTATTGTTCAAAATGTTATTATAATGAGAAAATATGAAGAACTATTAGTGAAGAAAAATAATAGTTATGACTTTTATACTTAGTAAAATTTATGACAATTTTTTCCAAAGCAACATTCTTGGATGCAACAAAATTTCTTTCTATTGTTATTTTATAATAAAATTCATAATTGGTTTTATGGCAAAAGGAAACAATGAAAAGTTTGCAATAAAATACAAAATTGTGTTGGGCGCCATTATGGGGAAAGGGGAAACATAAACATATTAATTTTCGAAGAAATATTTCATAAAATTCTAGGGAAAAATATTTTTACGGGAAATATGCCAGACAATATCACGACGTAACTGGATTTATGGGGAGTTAGAGGTTTTGGTCTATATTTGAAAAATAAAAACAAAAATTGTATGCGAGTATCTACTTAAAAAATATAACAAAATCCTATGTTGGGGAACATAATACCAGGGAACATGGGACAATATTTATCTATGAAATGTGGAGTAGGAAACAAAAAACAAAATGGTTTTTTATATTGATTGAAATTTCCGGAAAAAATTAATATAAAATCCAGAAATTAAAGGTGCTTTGGTAGTTAGTTTTATGGAAATCGGGCGTCATAATGATAGGGAACTTAGAAAAATATTTTTCTATGAACAAATGGCAAAATATGTTGAACAAACTTCGTTGGAAATATGTCAGCCAACATCCAGAAGTCAATCAAGCTTTGGGTGGTTAATTTTATGGGCGCCGTAATGGGGACATATAGCAGTGAAACGAAAAAAAAAATACTTTTTCTATATATGCCCGAAGACATAATGCCCTGTACCACAGTGTGGTGAAGGAAATTGTTTGTGGAATTTTTTATGGTAGCTATATCTAAATCAACCGATTTAAACAAAACTTAGCACACACCGTTCCAGACTCATTTTTATTCCCTTTTGCAAATTTCGTTTCAAGCGAACGGACATGGTGTCTGTTTGGCGCCATTTACTTAAAATCGGAGGATGCTATACAGTGGAATTATATCTAAATCCGAACCGATTTAAATTAAAATTGGTAAATAACATCTCCTAGTCAATTCAGTATGCTATGCACAATTTCATCACAATCGGACGGACACAGTGTCTGTTGGGTGCCATTTACATAATATTGGACAATATTATATATTGGAGCTATATTCAAATCTCAACCGATTCCAAAAAATAACACACATCATTACAGGCTCAATTTTGTGAACTGTAAAAAATTTCGTGACAGTTGGTCAAATTTTGGATCTTTCGGGAGCTAAATACTTGAAATAACAGGAAAACATCTATGGGAGCTATATCTGAATCTGAAGCGATGTAAAACAAATTTAACACACCTCTTTCGAGACTTAATTGAGTATGTTATCCAAATTTTCGTCACCATCGGACGAGCATAGTGTCTGTTGGGCGCCATTTACATAAAATCGGAGGAAAATAAATATGGAATCTATATCTAAATCTAAACCGAATTCAGCGAAATTTAACCGGCACCATTCTACATTTAATTTAATAGCCCGTTCTAAATTTAATGTCAATTAAACAATTACATGGTCTTTCGGGTACTATATAGCTATATCTAATCTGAAGTGATTTCAACGAAACTTTACATAAGTCATTCTAGACACAATTCAGTAAGCTATGCAAAATTTCCTAAAATCCGACGAAAATATATATGGAAGCTATATCTATATCTGAAACGATTTAAAGCAAACTCAGCACACATCATTCCAGGCTCATTTCGGTAAGCTATGTTAAATTTCGTTTCAATTGGACAAACTTCGGGTCTTTTGTTTCATTTACCTGAAATTGGAGGAAAATATATATGGAAGCTATATCGAAAACTGAACCGATTCACACCAATTTCAATAGGATTAGTTCAGAACCCCAAATAGTACGATGTGCCGGGTTTCATCACAATTGGATAACTGTATCAATAAGACATTTTTGCCTAAAACTATGCACCATTCTTTATTTTATTTAATAAGATATATATATTTACTAATAAAAAAATATTTTCTTTACACACAAAACTCTTCGCTAGCAAAATCGTTATTTTCATAGACATTTCATTGCAATTGAATGCGCCTAAAACTATGCACCATTCTTTAATAAATTACATACTTATTTACTGTCTAATAATATTCTTCTTACACAAAAATTCCCTGCAAAGCAAAATATTTAATTGCGATCAGTACTGTATTAAACAAATCAGTTTCGCCTAAAACTATGCACCATTCATCATCGTATTATATCTTTATTTGCCCTTAAATAATATTCCCCTTACACAAAAATTCTTTTACAACCAAAATCGTTATTTTCATAGTAATAGAATAACAATTTGCAAATTGTTCCGCCTTAGTAAAGTGTGTCGCCTAAAACTAGGCACCACTCTTCAATAAATTAAATATTTACGTACAGGTTAAATAATATTCTCCTTACCCAAAAATTCCCTCCACAGCAGAATATTTACTTTTATGGAAGTTTCATAATAATTTAATATAAATTTGCAACATGTTCTGCCTTACATTTTTTTTTTTGCCTACAACTATTCACCATTCTTCAATGTATTACATATTTATTTACTAATAAATAATATCCTTCTTGTACTAAATATTCTTCATTGTACTAAATATTTATTTGCCCTTAAAAAATATTCTCCTTACTCAGAAATTCTCTCACCAGCAAAATCGTTATTTTCATGAAAGTTTAATAACAATTTAACAGAAAATTGCAATTTTTTCTGCTTTTGAAAATATGTCGCCTAAAACTATACACCATTCTTCAATGTATTACATATTTATTTACTTTTACTAATATTCTCCTTATACAAAAGTTCCTTTCACAGCAAAATATTTACATTTATAAAAGACTCATCGCAATTGAATGATAATATGCTCTGCATTATGAAAATGCAGCATCGCCTAAAACTATGCACCACTCCTTGTTAAATTTAATATTTATTTATGGGAAGCTAATATTTTTCCTACACTTTAATTACTTCCTTAGCAAAGTGGTTATTTTCAATTAAGATTTTATTTTTTTTCCACAATATTGAAGGGTAATGATGATGACCAAAAACGTTTTCGCCTAAAATATAAATATTAATAAAAACAACAAATATCGCATTTAAACATCTGCTAATGGTAAACAAACTCCCATAAAAGATTAACAATTCCCGATAATTCCCATTTAATATAAAAATATATATTCTCTATTTATTTTATTAATTACATATGTATGTGCATCAGAGTAAATTAAAATCAATCACAAAAAATTTTAATCGCAAAGAAAAAACTAAAACAAATAATGTTTATGCATCGAACGGACAGTTAATTGAAAAATTTAATTCGTTAAAGATAATCACGAAAATAATCATAAAACTGGATTTTGTGGTATATATAAAAATAATAAAATTTAATATGATGGAATATCATTGGATATATCGGTATTATATTTATTAAGCGTCATAAAGATAAACATTTTAGTTAAATGGCAAAAAAAAAAAATAATAATAAAATAAAACTAGACACCCAGACACCACAGGTGGCCACAGGTGGCCACAGGTGGCTAGATATCTGACTCCTGCTACATGAAATGATAGCCTCTTGACGTATGATGTGCGGACATCACTCCAGCCAAGATGGACAGTAACATTTTTTTTTAATAATTAATAGATAAAGATAGCTGCAACCAATGCAGTTAAGCAACGCTAAGACACACAACAATAAGAAATGACAATAAAAAACCTACAAGGCAGGATCACGTATTATCAGGGGTTATACAACTGAATGCTTTTATCGTTCATATTTATTATAATGAATATAAGGAATAATTGTATGTTCTCATAGGAGAGATAAGCAAAAAAAGTACTTATTATCACTTATTGAGTCGATTTATGCATGTCCGTCCGTCCGTCCATGTCCATCTCCATGTTAAATTGTAAATAAAGCACAGGTCGCATTTATGATCCGAATTGGATGAAATTTGCTACAGCTCATTTATTTGGCCCAAGGACGAACCCTATTGAAATTGGGAAAAATCGGTTCAGATTAAGATATAGCTCCCATATGTATGGGATATAGCTCCCAAATATAGTTTCGTCCGATTTTATGTAAATAGTCCACCAAAGCCCCTATATATCCTTTGATTTGCACGAAATTTGGAACAGCGTACTGAAATAAGTGTGGAATGATGTGTGTTGAGTTTCGTGGAAATCGGTTCAGATTTAGATGTAGCTCCCATATATATTTTTGTCCGATTTAAATTAAATGGGGCACTAAAGTCCCTACATATCCTTCGATTTGTACGAAATTTGGCATAGTGAACTGAATTAAGTCTAGAATGATGTGTGTTAAATTTCGAGAAAATCGACTAAGATTTCGATATTGCCCCCAAAAATGTTGTTCCGATTTAATGTAAATGGTGCACCATAGCCCCTATATATGTTACGATTTACACGAATTTTAGTGTAGCGTACTGACTTGAGTCTCGAATGATGGGTGTAAGATTTCATGTCAATTGGTTCAGATTTAGATATAGCTTATATATAGATTATTATAGATTTAATGTAAATGGTGTACCAAAGTCCCTTTATATCCTTCGATGTGCACGAAATTTTCCATAGCGTACTGAATAGAGTCTAGAATGATGATTGGTACGTTTCAGAAAAATCGGATCAGATTTCGATATAGCTCCCATATATATTTTCGTCCGATTTTATGTAAATGGTGCACCAAAGTCCCCATATATCCTTCGATTTGCACGAAATTTGGCATAGCGAAATCGCTTCAGATTTAGATATAGCTCCCGTATATATTTTCATCCGATTTAAGGTAAATAGTGCACCAAAATTCCTTTATATCCTTGGATTTCCACGAAATTCGACATAGCGTATTTAATTGGGTGTAGAATGATGAGCGGTAAGTTTCGTGAAAATCGTTCAGATGTAGATATAGTTCTCATATATATTTGCTCCCAATTTAATGTAAATGGTGCACGACTATCCCTTTATATCTTACGATGTGCACGAATTTTTAACCCTACACAACTATGTTGTCAAGGTATTATAGCTTTGTGCAGCACCAAAAACGAAGTATTGGTCCTGGAACCACCTTCAAATATACCGATCGTCATAACTCGACTAGCTGAGTCGATCTAGACATGTGTGTCCATCCGTCCGTCCGTCTGTCCAATATAATTTGTAAACACGATACAGGCCACAGTTACGGACCAATTCGCAGTCCTGGACCCACTTTCAAGTATACCGATCGTCATATCTGGGCTAGCTGAGTCGATCTAGACATGTGTGTCCATCCGTCCGTATGTCCAATATAAATTGTAAACACGATACAGGCCAATCTTCACGAAATTTTCCATGTAGGATATGTTCTGGCCAATGAAGACCCCTATTGTTTTTGGTAAAAATCGGTTAATATTTAGGGTATAAAATGGACCAAATACTTAATTTTGTCGGTTTTTCTGGTCGCTCCAGAGGCCGCAATTATGGCTCGAATATGCACGGAGAACGGGATTGGGCAAAAGAATAAGCATGGCTGTTTTGATAAAGATTTGTCAATATTTAGCCGGTCGAATGGACCCCGACTTTTGTGTGAAAAATTACAAAATTTTTATTCTATGGCGTATATATTTGCCCCTGAAAGACATAGACCCGAGAAGTTGAAACTATATTCGAGAGAAGTGGTTGACCTTTAAATCGATACCAATTATATTGTCGTATGTACTCGGATGTGGGAGTTACACTTAAATATTTACAGGTGCTTACGTAATAAAATATTATTTAGTAATCCACTACCACACTAGAGGGCAAAAATGTAGCGATGATCGCTTTCATATATATATATATATATTCCATGAGAATTCAGGTATGGTCAAGGACAACGCCGGTGATGATCAGATAATAATATTGGAATGAGGTGGACGCTTGTTAGTGAACACAGAACACTCATTTTCCATAAACTCCTCGAAGGCATTGCACTAATGTTTTTTTCTTCAGTTAAAAATCTTTGGCAAAAAGTCTTGCAACACAACGACAACAACAACGACGAAACGCTTCTGACAAGTGTTATTCAGGCATGCAACATATAAATTTTGCACGCATTTAAAGATTCGTCTAAAAGAGACGACACACTTCATTGACATCAAATGAAGACGAATGGATAAAGACGACGATGTCGACAAGGAGAAAAACGGAAGACAAATGAAAAGGAGAAGCCTAAAAATAGCCCTAGAGGAGGAAAACGAAACAGAGTGAAGTGGACTTTAGAAGCTGCTGTTTCCTCTGCTTCTTCCTTTTGGTCCCAGTTCCTTACAGTTCACAACGTTGTTGCAACCAAAAAATTATTTGCAGCACCCGTAGTAATTTTTGTATCTTGCAAGCCTCATTATCATCGTCATCATCATCCAATAAACAAGAGTTTACTTCAAATTAAATCTTCCAGGACAGTCATCGGCGGTCAAACGTACCAACGTCTGTATGGATGAATGTATAATTGTATGTTCGAACGAACGTAATATAAGGCCTGATATAACAAGCAGGAGGAGTAGTCAGCCATGCAACCCCATACATACGATGGACATGGTATCCAACATCAGGCAGCCAACCTAAGCCAAGACTAACTCCAGAGCAATGTTTGCTACTCATTTACCTAATGAAAACACAAAACAACAACAACAATATGAAGAAGAAGAGGAGGACAAAAATGTAAACAGCCTGCCGCCAAGATGATGATGAACTTTAATGATAGCCAAGGTAGTAGGGATGTCGATATGGGCAAATTTTGGAATAAAAATTGGAGTAACAATTGAGGATTTGGGAAATGTGCGAAATACGAATTAATAAAAAAATTCATGTTTGAAAGGATGCCAAATTAGAGCCACTTTGTTGGTAAAAGTGCTGATAAAACCTTCAAAATACCGAACATGGATGGGACCTTCATATGGAGGCTTCACCTAAATATAGACCCATGTTTATAATTTTTAGTAGAATGATTTCCGAATCAATAATGATTTACTACCCAATGAGAACACAAAATATCAAATTACAGAAAATACGATTGGAAAACATCTGGGAAATTTTCAAAATATCGTAAATCGGAGTGTACCATTATAGGGTACACTCCGATTTACGGAGTGTACCCTATAATGGTACAAATATGAGCCGCTTCGTTTGTAAAACCTCTCCAAAATCCTCAAAATATCGTAAAATCGATGGAACCGCTAGATGAGGACCAACCTGAAGAGTGGGTCAATATTTATATTTTTTTTGTAGGGAGATTATCTACCTAGTGAGAACGTAAAGTATTAAATTACAGACAATTCGGTTGGAAAACATGTCGGAAATTATCACAATATCGAAAAATGTGTGGTACCGCTAGATGGGGACCACCCTGAAGAGTGGGTCAATATTTATAATCTTTTGTTGGGAGATTATCTACCCAGTGAGAACGTAAAATATTAAATTACAGACAAATTCGGTTGGAAAACATGTCAGAATTCTTCAAAATATCGAAAATCAGAGAGTGTACCCTTTAAGGGGCCTATATCTGAAAATCGTCCGATATTTATACCCTTCACCACACTGTGGTACAGGGTATTATGTCTTTGTGCATATGTTTGTAACATGCAAAAGGAAACGAGATAGACACATGGTTCCTTTTGAGAATATGCATAGAATCACTTTTTAAGTCGATTTATGCATGTCCGTCCGTCCGTCCGTCTGTCTGTCTGTCCATGTATTTTTGTGAGCAAAGTACAGGTCGCATTTATCATCCGATTTGGATAAAATTTGGCACAGCTCATTTGTTTGGCCCAAGGACGAACCCTATTGAAATTGGGAAAAATCGGTTCAGATTTAGATATAGCTCCCATATATATATTTAACCGATTTAATGTAAACGGTCCCTATATATCTTTCGATTTGCACGAAATTTGGTACAGGCTAATCATTTAGGTCTAGAATGATGTCTGCCAAGTTTCATGAAAATCGGTCCAGATTTAGATATAGCTCCCATATATAGTTTCGTCCGATTTAAGGTAAATGGTAAACCAAAGTCCCTATATATCTTTCGATTTGCACGAAATTTGGCACAGTCTAATGAATTAGGTCTAGAGTGAGGTGTGTTAAGTTTCCTGAAAATCGGTTCAGATTTAGATATAGCTCCCATATATATTTTCGTCCGATTTAATGTAAAAGGTCCACTAAAGTCCCTATATATCTTTCGATTTGCACGAAATTTGGCACACCGTAATGGTCTAGAATGATGTGTGTTAAGTTTTCTGAAATCGGTTCAGATTTAGATATAGCTTCTATATCTGACCAAATGAAAAATTTGGTATCGGTTGCAGAATGACATGTTTATGGATCCAATTTCATTTTATTGGTCCTTCAAAAATGCGTCGTCTGTTAGGATCCATCTGTCGAATATACCGAAAGTGCTGAAGGGTATCATATAGTCGGCCCCGTCCGACTTTACTACTTTCCTTACTGGTTTTGTCCTGTGGAAACCTGTAGTAAAATTTTCCCTACTTCTTCTATTTGTTGCTGATCCTCCTGCTGATTTATTTTTTGTTTGTTATGCCTCCAAACATTATACTTAACCCTGTTTCTTTGCATTCTATTTCCATTCAGAATTACCAACCATTCAGTTCTTCATTCTTTTCACTTAAGCCATCTTCATTCACATAGTAGCTATTCATTCAAGTTTCGCCTTATCCAGCATCAATTCATTGACTTGGCTACCAGCTGCCTCCTGAGGGGGATAATGGTAGGCAGTCGGATGACTACTGCCTACCAATTCAAGTAACTCATTGACTTCTTACAATTGAAGAAGTGAACCTTACAAGTTAACAATTTTTTGTTACACCACTCGTACTATACTCGTACACATTCCGATGAAGGGGGGTTGTCACTTCGTGTTCGTATTTTTTGTACTTCGCACTACAAGTTCCATTTGTTTTGAAGACCCAATGGTGTGTATGTGTGTAAAAACAGAACTTCACACCAGCGAAGTGAAGTGTTAGGGAACTTACAAAAGAGATATGAAGACCCATAAGGAGGTAAAGAAGAGTAAGAAAGTGCTGATAAAGAAAAAAATGCTGCCGAACTTTATTTTTGTTTTACTTCTTCATCTTCTTCTGTTTGCCTTCTCAAGTGCAGCAATAAAACACAAAGCCAGCCTGTGAACAAGCGAGACGAAAAAAATCTGCAGTCAAGCTGTTTGTTGTCACCATGATACACAATGAGATGAACCTCGATGATTTCAGGGTAAAAAACCTACAGCATCTGGCATTAAATAGGGAGATCTTTAGAGGATTGTGGGGATCACAAGGGAATTTTTGGGATTCTAAATTAGGGGAAACTATTCAGTGTCAAAGCTTCCTATTTATTGTAATTATTAATTACTATGGATTGCTTAAGAATTTGCAGAGGAATTGTAATTTGGAAACGAAGTCCTACTAGTCCCTTTTACGGGATTTTCAATATAAAATTCGAAGGAAAAGTAAAGTGTACAGAAAAATAATGAGCCAGACTTCGCGGATCAGATTGTAATAAACTTTGAGCGATTTTTGACATTTTGGAGTTCAATTGTGCCCCTCTTAGATATAGGCCCCCTTAATGGTACCCTCCGTTTTTGCACATTTTGAGGACTTCCAACATATTTTCCAATCGAATTCTCTGTAATTTATCACATTGGGTTTTCATAGGGTAGTAAATCTTTTTACCAAATTATTATATTAAATTATATTATCAATACCGTCTCATTTTTCAGGGTAGTCCCCATGTAGCTATACCACCCATTTTTTGATATTTTGAGGATTCCAGAAAGGTTTTACAACCAAACTGGTGATATTTGAGATTTTGAGTCCTCTGTATGTCGTAAATCTTCCTACCAAAAATTATTACCAGTAAGGAAAGTAGTAAAGTCGGACGGGGCCGACTATATGATACCCTTCACCACTATGGGTATATTAAACAGGACTATTAACATGAAATTGGATGAAATAATATATGTGATAATGTGAATCTACCTGGATATATCCATAAATTATGTAAATCGACTTCAAACAAATATAAATAGGTCATACGTTGGGCTATGTCTGCACTTCTAGAAAACGCAACTACGTAGTTCTATGGTCAATTTTGTACGTTGTGCAAAATTTGATGTCAATCTGACTAACATGAGGAGTTTGATGTCCAATTTATTTGAAATAGGGCGAAAATATATATGGAAGCTCTATCCAAATATTAAGCGATTTCAAGCAAACTTGTCACAGGTTAGGTTATAGTAATTTCAGAACGTTTTGTTCCTATTGGTTCCTTGTTGCGTCAATTACTTAAAATATGTGAGCTATATATGTGGGAGCTATTTAGAAATCTGGACCGAAACTTGGCAGACATCACTCTAGGCTCAATTCAGTACGTTATGCCGAATTTCCTGCAAATCGAAGGATATATAGGGACTTTGGGGCACCATTTACATGAAATCGGACGAAACTATATATGGGAGCTATATCTAAATCTGGACCGATTTTCTCGAAACTTGGCAGAAATCAATCTAGGCTTAGTTCAGTACGTTGTGCCGAATTTCGTGCAAATCAAAAGATATATAGGGACTTTGGGGCACCATTTACATGAAATCGGACGAAACTATATAAGGGAGCTATATCTAAATATGGACCGATTTTCACGAAACTTGGCAGATATCATTCTAGACCTAAATGATTAGGCTGTAGCAAATTTCGTGCAAATCGAAGGATATATAGGGACTTTGGTGCACCATTTACATGAAATCGGACGAAACTATATATGGGAGCTATATCTAAATCTGGACCGATTTTCTCGAAACTTGGCAGATATCATTCTAGACCTAAATGATTAGGCTGTAGCAAATTTCGTGCAAATCGAAGGATATATAGGGACTTTGGTGCACCATTTACATGAAATCGGACGAAACTATATATGGGAGCTATATCTAAATCTGGACCGATTTTCTCGAAACTTGGCAGACATCACTCTAGGCTCAATTCAGTACGTTATGCCAAATTTCGTGCAAATCGAAAGATATATAGGGACTTTGGGACACCATTTACATGAAATCGGACGAAACTATATATGGGAGCTATATCTAAATCTAGACCGATTTTCTCGAAACTTGGCAGACATCAATCTAGGGTTAGTTCAGTACGTTGTGCCGAATTTCGTGCAAATCAAAAGATATATAGGGACTTTGGGGCACCATTTACATGAATTCGGACGAAACTATATATGGGAGCTATATCTAAATCTGGACCGATTTTCATGAAACTTGGCAGACATCATTCTAGACCTAAATGATTAGCCTGTACCAAATTTCGTGCAAATCGAAAGATATATAGGGACCGTTTACATTAAATCGGTTAAATATATAAGTCAATGAGTTACTTGAATTGTTAGGCAGTAGTCATCCGACTGCCTACCAGTATCCCCCTCAGGAGGCAGCTGGTAGCCAAGTCAATGAATTGATGCTGGATAAGGCGAAACTTGAATGAATAGCTACTATGTGAATGAAGATGGCTTAAGTGAAAAGAATGAAGAACTGAATGGTTGGTAATTCTGAATGGAAATAGAATGCAAAGAAACAGGGTTAAGTATAATGTTTGGAGGCATAACAAACAAAAAATAAATCAGCAGGAGGATCAGCAACAAATAGAAGAAGTAGGGAAAATTTTACTACAGGTTTCCACAGGACAA
>NW_026879544.1:0-28023 GCF_032173495.1 Musca vetustissima | reverse complement strand
CTGTCCCAACATTCATTATTCCCAATACTGGACTACAAATATAGCATTGCATTAACAAATGATTGCTTTGTTTTTCTGTATTCTTATAAATATATGTATTTACATGATTAAACTTATGTTAACACACACATACACATGTAAGTTCATATCACGTTGCTTTGTGGCAACAAAAAATATACAGGACCCCTGATCCAACTATGCAATTTTAATCAGTTTTTTAGTGACGCAAACATAAAGCAATTCTGGACATTTCATTTGGACTTTGTCTTATCTTTAGTGGTTGGGATTCTTCCTTCCAGTTGGATGTTATTGCCTCTTCGAGTGTCCAGAGGCATTTGCATAAAATTGGGTTTTATAAAAGAAAAATTTGAATCTATTAGAGAGGAGTTTGAATATGGCAGGAGAATTTTAATGGAATTTGATGAGGATCAAAACGTTTATTCCGTCATTATCGTAAATGTTATTCCAAGTTACATATTTCCTTTCCTGGAGAACTTGTCAGGTTCTTACCTAAGGACCTAGAAAACCGTTCTTAAAAATTCCTTCTCGTTTCCCATTTTTTTAAATTGTTATTTAAAGTTTACATCAACCTGTATGTCCATCGTTAATGGCGGAATTTTTTTCTGATTTTAATTGTAATGATTGTTGTTGTTTTTTCGTTCGCTCTTGTAATGTCGTTGCGATGTTGTAGTTCAATCTTACGATTTAAGTGCCATAAAGATTTCATTTGTCAAGTGGTATTCGATTAAAAATTGAAACAGCCTTGCAAAGATTTGTTCTTTGTATCAGTCGGCGACAGTTGTTTTACTCAACATTATATAAAATAAATCACAGGGTTAATTAAAAGAAACGTCGGTATTAAAATCACTTAAGATCCTTCTACGATCGCTACTTGGTTCAGTTGATGATTTTATACCATTTAATTCCCTCAAAAATATAATTGATATCGGATAAAATTCCCAAAAAGAGAGAACATGCACTGGGTCCCTAAGAAGACTATTTGTGGGCAACTTCACTGCTGTTTTGAGTGACATAAACCTTCTGTCACGCTTGTATCGGTAGCAGCTACAAAGCGAAGGCTACAACTGGGAAGACGAATCTCGGATCAAGTGGCGAGTCTACGCATCATCCTTGTCGCCAACACCAAATCGTAGCGAAACAATGGTGAGCAGTGTTGTCAATCGAAAATAATATCGGACCAAAATGTACGTAAAGCCAGTATGGAAAGTAGTAAAGTCGGACGGGGCCGACTATATGATACACTTCACCACTAGGGGTATATTAAACATGGCTATTAACACGAAATTGGACTCGGTCAACTTCTTCTGGTAGCCCCTATATAACAGTACCCCCCAATTTTCGGTTTCTTGGGGGGTTTTAGGCGCGCTTTTAAACCGAATTTGCTGAAATTTGGTACAATGGTCTCTTATTGGGTAAATGGACTTCAAACAAATATCAATAGGTCATTCTTTGGGCTATGTCTGTACTGTTAGAAAAAGCAAATACGTAATTTGATGCTCAATTTTGTACGTTGTGCAAAATTTGATGTCAATCTGATTAACATGAGGAGGTTGATGGCCAATTTACTTAAAATCGGGCGAAAATATATATGGTAGCTATGTCCAAATATGAACCGATTTCAACGAAACTTGTCACAGGTTAAGTTATTCTAATTTCAGTACGTTTTGTTCCTATCAGCCATATATTGGTTCCATGGTGCGTCAATTACTTTAAATCAATCTATAATATAAGGGAGCTATATCTAAATCTCGAAACATGGCAGACATCACTCTAGGCTCAATTCAGTACGTTATACCAAATTTCGTGCAAATCGAAGGATATATAGGGGTTTTGGTGCACAATTTACAAGCAATCGGACGAAACTATATATGGGAGCTATATTTAAATCTGGACCGATTTTCACGAAACTTGGCCGACACCATTTTAGGCTCAATTCAGTACGTTATGCCAAATTTCGTGCAAATCGAAAGATATAGAGGGACTTTGGTACACCATTTACATGAAATCGGAGAAAATATATATGGGAGCTATATCTAAATCTGGACCGATTTTCACGAAACTTGGCAGACATCATTCGTGCAAATCGACATATATATAGGGACTTTGGTGCACCATTTACCTTAAATCGGACGAAGTGAGCTGTGCCAAATTTCATCCAAATCGGATTATAAATGCGACCTGTACTTTGTTTACAATTTAACACTAACAGACGGACGGACGAATTTTCGGACCGATATGGTCCGAGAACAAATATGCTGTACAAAACAGCAACACTATTGATGAGAGTAGCAAACCACTGACATTATTATGCTCTTCAAATCGTTATATAACATTCCAATACCCCGTTTTTATTTTCAAAACATTTCAGTACATGCACATATGTATATTTATATGTATCCTTCTGGCAGAGTGTATATGTTGATATGTAAAAATCCATTGATCGTCCATACCTTTTGTATTTGTTGTTGTTCGTTGTTTTCAAGTGTATTTGACAAAAGTATCGTGTGACATATCGAGTGTGAAATGTCAATTTAAATTTATTGATAACATGATGAAATGTTACATGACATAGAACGATATCGCTTGAAAATGAAGTTCATATGCTTGTATGTGTGAATTACATCTAGGTGGTTACAATGTTTATATGGTCCATTGGCTACGTTGTAAAGTTCAAAGTAATGGTATAGGGAGATGTGAACATAGTTAAAATCGTATTAATTCGAAGTAATATTTTCATAATAAGGAAAAAGGTTGTTAACTTTAGATAGGCTGAACTTTTTATATCTTCTACGATGAGGCGAACATTAAAAATACTTAAAATCGAGGGCTATTCCCTGATAAATTGCTGCCAAGAGAAAACGAAATATTAAATTACAGAAAAATTGGGGTAGGACCTAGAACAATCCGAACTTGCATTTATTATGATGACGTGAGCATTAAAAATAGTCTGTGAATAAGTTGTTTACCTACCCAGAGTCACAGAATGCCAAATTACAGTTAAATATTGCGACTTCCATTAAAAATTCGCTAAGGTCCATAAAAACACACAAAAAGAGACTTAACCTTTACTTGGTGATATACCAAAGGTCGACCGATATTATAAATCGTTTGAAGGAAGACTTCAACCCAATTAACCACTCCGATTTTTTCTACCCTCTACCATGTTGTGTACTTTTAAAATTCCTTAAAACGGTGTGGACTTTCATATGGGAGACTTTACCAAACTGTTATCAAAAGTTGGTAAATTGGGCCACAAACATTAAAGAGTCAACTGTTCAAAAAATTCTGAAAATAAGCCTTTTATTGACCAGTAATTTGGAATGCCAAATTACAACCACTTAGGCGAGAAAAACCAGTAAGGAAAGTAGTAAAGTCGGACGGGGCCGACTATATGATACCCTTCACCACTATGGGTATATTAAACAGGACTATTAGCATGACATTGGATGAAATAAAATATGTGATATTTATCTAAATGTGAATCTACGTAGATCTATCCATAAAGTATGTAAATCGACTTCAAACAAATATAAATGGGTCATCCGTTGGGCTATGTCTGTACTTCTAGAAAACGCAACTACATAATTCTATGCTCAATTTTGTACGTTGTGCAAAATTTGATGTCAAACTGACTAACATGAGGAGTTTGATGCCCAATTTACTTGAAATCGGGCGAAAATATATATGGATTAAGCGATTTCAAACAAACTTGTCACAGGATAGGTTATACTAATTTCAGAACGTTTTGTTCCTATTGGTCCTTGGTGCGTCAATTACTTAAAATCAATCTATAATAAAAGGGAGCTATATCTAAATCTGGACCGATTTTCACGAAACAACGCAGACATCACTCTAGGCTCAATTCAGTAAGTTATGCCAAATTTTGTGCAAAACGAAAGATATATAGGGACTTTGGTGCAACATTTACATGAAATCGGACGAAACTATATGTGGGAGCTATATAGAAATCTGGACTGATTTTCTCAAAACTTGGCAGACATCATTCTAGACTCAATTCAGTACGTTATGCCAAATTTTGTGCAAAACGAAAGATATATAGGGACTTTGGTGCAACATTTACATGAAATCGGACGAAACTATATATGGGAGCTATATGTAAATCTTGACCTATTTTCACGAAACTTGGCAGACATCATTCTAGGCCTAAATGATTAGGCTGTACCAAATTTCGTGCAAATCAAAAGATATATAGGGACTTTGGGGCACCATTTACATGAAATCGGACGAAACTATATATGGAAGATATATCTAAATCAGGACCGATTTTCATGAAACTTGGCAGACATCATTCTGGGCTCAATTAAGTACGTTATGCCACATTTCGTGCAAATCGAAGGATATATAGGGACTTTGGTGCACCATTTACATGTAATCGGACGAAACTATATATGGGAGCTATATCTAAATCTGGACCGATTTTCTCGAAACTTGGCAGACATCACTCTAGGCTTAATTTAGTACGTTGTGCCAAATTTCGTGCAAATCAAAAGATATATAGGGACTTTGGGGCACCATTTATATGAAATCGGACGAAACTATATATGGGAGCTATATCTAAATCTGGACCGATTTTCTCGAAACTTGGCAGACATCATTCTGGGCTCAATTAAGTACGTTATGCCAAATTTCGTGCAAATCGAAGGATATATAGGGACTTTGGTGCACCATTTACATGTAATCGGACGAAGCTATATATGGGAGCTATATCTAAATCTGGACCGATTTTCTCGAAACTTGGCAGGCATCATTATAGGCTTAATTTAGTACGTTGTGCCAAATTTCGTGCAAATCAAAAGATATATAGGGACTTTGGGGCACCATTTATATGAAATCGGACGAAACTATATATGGGAGCTATATCTAAATCTGGACCGATTTTCTCGAAACTTGGCAGACATCATTCTGGGCTCAATTAAGTACGTTATGCCAAATTTCGTGCAAATCGAAGGATATATAGGGACTTTGGTGCACCATTTACATGTAATCGGACGAAGCTATATATGGGAGCTATATCTAAATCTGGACCGATTTTCTCGAAACTTGGCAGACATCATTATAGGCTTAAATGATTAGCCTGTACCAAATTTCGTGCAAATCGAAAGATATATAGGGACCTTTTACATTAAATCGGTTAAATATATATATGGGAGCTATATCCAAATCTGAACCGATTTTTCCCAACTTTAAAATTCCTTAAAACGGTGTGGACTTTCATATGGGAGACTTTACCAAACTGTTATCAAAAGTTGGTAAATTGGGCCACAAACATTAAAGAGTCAACTGTTCAAAAAATTCTGAAAATAAGCCTTTTATTGACCAGTAATTTGGAATGCCAAATTACAACCACTTAGGCGAGAAAAACCAGTAAGGAAAGTAGTAAAGTCGGACGGGGCCGACTATATGATACCCTTCACCACTATGGGTATATTAAACAGGACTATTAGCATGACATTGGATGAAATAAAATATGTGATATTTATCTAAATGTGAATCTACGTAGATCTATCCATAAAGTATGTAAATCGACTTCAAACAAATATAAATGGGTCATCCGTTGGGCTATGTCTGTACTTCTAGAAAACGCAACTACATAATTCTATGCTCAATTTTGTACGTTGTGCAAAATTTGATGTCAAACTGACTAACATGAGGAGTTTGATGCCCAATTTACTTGAAATCGGGCGAAAATATATATGGATTAAGCGATTTCAAACAAACTTGTCACAGGATAGGTTATACTAATTTCAGAACGTTTTGTTCCTATTGGTCCTTGGTGCGTCAATTACTTAAAATCAATCTATAATAAAAGGGAGCTATATCTAAATCTGGACCGATTTTCACGAAACAACGCAGACATCACTCTAGGCTCAATTCAGTAAGTTATGCCAAATTTTGTGCAAAACGAAAGATATATAGGGACTTTGGTGCAACATTTACATGAAATCGGACGAAACTATATGTGGGAGCTATATAGAAATCTGGACTGATTTTCTCAAAACTTGGCAGACATCATTCTAGACTCAATTCAGTACGTTATGCCAAATTTTGTGCAAAACGAAAGATATATAGGGACTTTGGTGCAACATTTACATGAAATCGGACGAAACTATATATGGGAGCTATATGTAAATCTTGACCTATTTTCACGAAACTTGGCAGACATCATTCTAGGCCTAAATGATTAGGCTGTACCAAATTTCGTGCAAATCAAAAGATATATAGGGACTTTGGGGCACCATTTACATGAAATCGGACGAAACTATATATGGAAGATATATCTAAATCAGGACCGATTTTCATCGAAACTTGGCAGACATCATTCTGGGCTCAATTAAGTACGTTATGCCACATTTCGTGCAAATCGAAGGATATATAGGGACTTTGGTGCACCATTTACATGTAATCGGACGAAACTATATATGGGAGCTATATCTAAATCTGGACCGATTTTCTCGAAACTTGGCAGACATCACTCTAGGCTTAATTTAGTACGTTGTGCCAAATTTCGTGCAAATCAAAAGATATATAGGGACTTTGGGGCACCATTTATATGAAATCGGACGAAACTATATATGGGAGCTATATCTAAATCTGGACCGATTTTCTCGAAACTTGGCAGACATCATTCTGGGCTCAATTAAGTACGTTATGCCAAATTTCGTGCAAATCGAAGGATATATAGGGACTTTGGTGCACCATTTACATGTAATCGGACGAAGCTATATATGGGAGCTATATCTAAATCTGGACCGATTTTCTCGAAACTTGGCAGACATCATTATAGGCTTAAATGATTAGCCTGTACCAAATTTCGTGCAAATCGAAAGATATATAGGGACCTTTTACATTAAATCGGTTAAATATATGGGAGCTATATCCAAATCTGAACCGATTTTTCCCAACTTCAATAGGGTTCGTCCTTGGGCCGAATAAGTGACCTATGCCAAATTTCATCCAATTCGGATCATAAATGCGACCTGTACTTTGTTTACTATTTAACATGGACAGACAGACAGACGGACGGACGGACGGAATTTTCCAAATACCAAAATTGTGATGGTATTATCGAACAATTTTTGCAAATATGACTTTCACCGTTCCAATGCTAAACTGATAAAATTCGTTTAAAACCTTCAAATTACAGAAAATGGGGCTGTACCATAATATGTCAAGCCATGTACCTATTTAAACAAATTCCGACAATGGAATTTCTCACCCTCGTAGAAACCGAAATTCCAAGTTACGGCTACTTCGTTTGGAAGTTACGGCTAAAACCTTTATTTTACTGAAAACGGGACGGGTCTTTTACATGGAGTCTATGTCGTCTTCTAAAAAAATTAAGTGAAACCAGTAAGGAAAGTAGTAAAGTCGGACGGGGCCGACTATATGATACCCTTCACCACTATGGGTATATTAAACAGGACTATTAACATGAAATTGGATGAAATAAAATACGTGATATTTATCTACATGTGAATCTACCTAGATCTATCCATAAACATGTCATTCGTTGTTTACAATGGGACAAAAGTATGTAAATCGACTTCAAATAAATATCAATAGGTCAGCCGTTGGGCTATGTCTGTACTTCAAGAAAACGCAATTACGTTCTTCTATGCTCAATTTTGTACGTTGTGCAAAATTTGATGTCAATCTGACTAACATGAGGAGTTTGATGCACAATGTACTTAAAATCGGGCGAAAATATATGAAAGCTATATCCAAATATAGAAGCGATTTCCACGAAACTTGACACAGGTTATGTTATACTAATTTCAGTACGTTTTGTTTTGGTGCGTCAATTACCAAAAATCAATCAATAATAAATCTCAACCGATTTTCACAAAACTTGGCACACATCATTCTGGACAAATTTTACATCAAAATGTATATGTGAGCTATATCTAAACCTTGACCGATTTTCGCGAAACTTGACCGACATCACTCTATGTTCAATTCGGTACGTTATGCCAAATTTCGAGCAAATCGAAGGATATATAGGGACTTTGGTGCACCATTTACATGAAATCGGACGAAACTATATATGGGAGCTATATATAAGTCTGGACCGAATCAAAAATTGACAGACATCACTCTAGGCTCAATTCGGTACGTTATGCCAAATTTCGTGCAAATCGAAAGATATATAGGGACTTTGGTGCCCCATTTACATAAAATCGGACAAAACTATATATGGGAGCTATATCTAAACCTGGACCGATTTTCACGAAATTTGGCAGACATCACTCTAGGCTCAATTCAGTACGATATGCCAAATTTCGTGCAAATCGAAAGATATATAGGGTCTTTGGTGCACCAAACTTAGCAGACATCACTCTAGGCTCAATTCAGTACGTTATACCAAATTTGGTGCAAATCGAAAGATATATAGGGATTTTAATGCACCATTTTCATGAAATCGGACGAAACTATATATGGGAGCTATATCTAAATCTGCACCGATTTTCTCGAAACTTGGCAGACTCTTGGATCAATTCAGTACGTTATGGGACTCTGGACCACCAATTAAATGAAATGGGGCGAAACTATATATGGGAACTATATTTATATCTGGACCGATTTTTTCGAAACTTGGCAGACATCACTCTTGGCTCAATTCAATACGTTGTGCCAAATTTCGTGCAAATCGAAGGATATATAGGGACGTTGGTGCACCATTTACCTTAAATCGGGCGAAAATATATATGGGAGCTATATCTAAATGTGAACCGATTTTTCCCATTTTTTCCCAATTGGGTTCGTACTTGGGCCAAACAAATGAGCTGTGCCAAGTTTCATCCAAATCGGATTATAAATGCGACCTGTACTTTGTTTACAATTTAACACCAACAGAGATTCTATGCATATTCTCAAAAGGAACTATGGGTCTATCTCGTTGTCTTTTGCCTGTTACAAACATATGCACTAAGACATAATACCCTGTACCATAGTGTGGTGAAGGGTATAAAAATTACTTTGGGTGGGAAATAGGTTGGGGTCTTCACGTGGTTCAATATCGAACATTCTGTGCAGAGATGTTTTTACCATCCAAGTACCCGAGATCCCTAATTAAAACCTTTAAAGTGGGCAACGATACTTCGTACCCTCCAAGGAACCGGAATGCATCCTCGCTGGGAAATTGTGGCCTGGGCTTTCAAAATACTGATAATATGGTGGGATCTTTATGCAGGGTGTACTCAAAAGGTGTTTCCATATAGAAATTTTTCTGCAGAGATATTTATCACCATCCAAGTACCCGCAGCGCCAACCTTTCTTTGAAATAGACCGATATCGAAATTGTGGGCAAAGTTTTTTTTAATTTCGGCTTTAGAAAACAGCAAATAACTTAAATATACCGAAATAGGCAGGACCGATTTTATGAATGCTGTGCAAAAACTATCTATCTTAACTATTGCGTTGTCGATTCTTATTTCAGATGACGACGGGCAATACTTCATGTTGCCTAAGCCAGGGTCATATGGAACAGTCCTCGTATTCTAGTCTCAAGACTGCTTCCCGTTCCTGTTGGACGAAATTAAATATTGGAGCTATAGACAAATATTGACCAACTTTAACTTTGGACTGAATTTACAAACGCAATATCTGCCGATTTTGATCAAATCGCATTTTAAAAATGCATTATAAATTATTGGTTCATAACATCAAATCATCAACAACAAATCGCCATTACAACTACTACATTTCAAACTTCATACTCAAATGTTATCATCAAATCAACGAAAAAAAATAATTTTTCTCATAACCCATATTTTCCTATATAAATAAAAATAACAACAACCATATTTTTTTTTACTTCACATGTCCAAAATATACGAAAAAACTTTATATCAGACCACAACAACGCTTGAATCGCCGCGATCTCTTAAAATCTCGCCAAAAGGAAAACCTGCAATGGAATCATGAGCAACTGACATGTGCCTGTCGTAACAGAATGGTAATTTGTGCTCTATCGCGAAACACCCAAATCATTAATCAAACATGATATGAGTGCCGGGAATCGACTCGCAGAAAATAGCAAAACTGAAACTGCTATGAAATCTTTAACATAGATACATGCAACACATGCTGCATGTTTCTGTTGCTGCTGCTGCAAAAAATACATCTCATACATTCGACGTCATACATATCTATGTTGTCGAGTTGAATGAAATTAAGTACTTTTTAGTCTTTTTTTTTTGCATAGTGGCCCGCCCGTCTTGCGGTCAACATGTAAAATAAAAACTAAATAGACATTATGCAACTGTAAAAATCTCTAAAAGTACAAGTCAGCATTTTATATGCCTATTAGGAGGTTAGTATAGGGAATGTTATTTTTGCAAGCGATTTGAATACAAAAGCTTGAGGAAGCTGTACAAATGCATTTAGTCATATTCTGTGTCACGACAATAGAGTATGGATTTGTATTTGTAAATTTTGATAGTAGCTGTCAGGATAAAAGTTTAATAAGATATAAAATCCTAAATCTGGCTTATTTTATTGCGAGTCCGCTCGACATCGTTCGTATTGTGTCCTGAAAGTAATGCTAGAAGTCGCAGCTAATTGCCATAAGTACGATGATATCGATTCACTGACGAAACGCAACGAAGATTAGTCCAGGCCATGATCCGTAGAAATATCTGGTTGGACACTAATGAATTATAACTAGCAGGGCGAAAAACCAAACTCCTGCTGCAAACACGATGACATATCCCCACGGTATTCGAAATGCATATTGGGGGCATACTCATCCCCACAAAGCTATTTCTAAGATATGACCTATAATCAAACAGAAAGGAGGACTACGAAGTACAATAGGATGTTGGTGAATAGTTACTTCTAAAATATTAAATCTTAGAATAGGGCCGATGTTTATGGTTCAACACCATATTTAGCCATGTCAATCTGTCTGTTGGACCAATAATATCGCCATATTCAATTTCAAAGAATATTTGGTATGCGGTATAGCCAAATTTTTGGAATTATGACGTTTTTAGCCACATGTTTCTGATGAACGGGTTGTAATTTGGAAATCCGGATTAGTTATGCCTGACATACATCTACTCAGAAAATGATTAATATAGGTGCATGTTCTGACATACTTCCCCATTATCAGTGTTTTGAAATTATTGGCCACAGTGGGGAAGTGGCTTGTAGTATTTACGATAAAGAAAGGCAAATTTTTCGATGTCGGATCATGTTTCGGTATAGCCCCCCGTCCGTTTTCGGTATTTACACCTTACACAACTATGTTGTCAGGGTATTATAGCTTTGTGCAGCCCCAAGAGTGTGTAACGCCGCGAAATATTGGCCCTAGACCCACCTTTAAGTATACCGATTGTCATATATCGAATTGGTGAGTCGATTAGACATGTGTGTCCGTCCGTCCGTACATTATAATTTGTAAACACGATATAGGCCACAGTTATGGACCAATCTTTACGAAATTTTGAATGTAGGATGGGCTCTTTCCAAAGAAGACCCATATTGTTCTTGGTAAAGATCTAATTTTTGTCTGGTTTTCTGGTCGCTCTAGAGGCCACAATTATTACCCGGAAACCACGGAATTTTACATTAGGTAGGGAATCTGGCCACAGAATAAGCATTACTGTTTTAATGATGATCGGTCAATATTTGGCAAGACAAATGGGCCCAGACTTTTGTGTGAAAAATTACAAAATTCGTATGTTCGTATGTACTCGGGTGTGCGAGTTATACGTAAATATTTAAAGGTATCTATGTGTTATGATATTTATTGGTATTACTATTACGCCACTAGACGGCGTAAATGCCGGCCTATTCGCTTTGAAATTTTACATGAAGTCCGGTTATGGTCAAGGACGACGCCTATAATTTTATGTGATATTGAGATTATATTTAGGGGGTGCAATGAACCGAAAACTTTATTTTTGTAAAATTTTCTAGTCACTCTAGAGGCCACTATTATAAGCAGACCATCATAATATCATACATAAATACTTAGAACGGCTGTTTAGATGATAATCGGTTAATATTCCAACAGTCAAATCGACCAAAACCTAAAGTAAAAAATTTTATTTTATGGCGTAAATATTCACCTCGGAAAACCAGATTTGTAGAATATGCCGGGTTAAGAAAGTGGAGCTGTTGTCCTTTAATCGGGTAAGAGGGTGTAAGTATCGCGAAATATTGCCAGGCTCGGAATGTATAACCGCAGAAATTGACATTACTAGTGTTTTGAAATTATTGACCACAATTTCCGAGATCTCGAAAAGTAAGAAACATTCACGATATAGGAACAGAAAATGTTCGATATAGGACTATGTTTGGAATAGCCCCCACATAAACATCCCGATTCCTTACTGGTTTAATTTATGATCATGTTTCATACAAATGTCCCAGTATTTTGTAGATTTTTCTGCAGTTTTTTATCGAAGTGTCAGTAGTTTTGTATTTGCACGTACAGAACATCTTCGATATAGGTCCAGGTTCTTGTGTAGACCCCACATAAAGGTCCCGATAATTTTCGATAACCTAACAGTTTTCCAATATGAATGTCTGTAATTTGGTACCAAATTTTACAGAGGCTGAACAAACCTTGTACCACACCGTGTACTAATTAGTCAAATATATTTATTAAGTTCGACCGTACCATTTTACCACTTCTTTCATTTATTATTATGGGGCGTTTGGGCGCGTTTTTAACCAATATGTTTTTTTGATATCTCATTGAGTACCAACTAACCCCAGCTAATGTTATTAAAATCATTTTTGGATTCGAAACGTTTTCTTATCGATTGTCAGTAATAGTACTAACTGAACTATTCAATATTGGTTTGTTGTATTTCGACAAATTTAGTCACGTATTCTACCCTACCAAAAATTATCAATATCAGACCACGTTCTAGGGACCTTTTATCAAAATGCCAAATATCCAACCCCCCAAAAATATCAATATCAGACATCAAAACTAGCTGCAATTTTAGTATTTCTGTTTCCCAGTGGGTTACAAGTTATCCTTAGAAAAAATTAGTTATATTCCACTTACATATTTGTTTTATTTATGTTTTTTCATTACATCGGAATTTCATGAAGATCCATCTATTGTTGAAAAGTAAATTTCAACTTTGTTATTATAAATATAAAATTTCGTCCGATTTCTTGGTGACACATCACGTACGCTAAAATCTGAAACCTTATTTCAGATTTCAGTATACATAGATTTGTAGGCACTGACTATAATAGCCTTACCTATATTATCTACCGATTAATCACATAACAACCAGCCTTCCCGAGGGTTTCTATCTCTTAAATAAATTATTGAATGGATTGATGTGAGGCCAACAGCTACGAAAACATAACGACAACAACAAAAACTTTACAACATTAACTGCACCATTTTGACGGACTTTGATTTGTCTTATGATGCAGTCATGAGAATAAGTCAGTCACCCTCGCATGCAATTTACAAAACAGAGTAGTGGGATACGCCGACGCAGTTGCAGCAGTCATAGCAACCACAATTGGATATCCACACACACACAAACATACACTGTACTCACTCGGGTGCAAGGCGAACGTTTATGGTTTCAGGTGCTGAAGTGACGACATTAATAAATGAAATTGCTTAATTTTCGTTAAGCTAGATGTTGTTCGCTTTGTATTATGACTTTATTCTTGGTGAACAATTTTGTGGCACCCCTCCACCATCGCACTCAAATCACTGCAAGGATTAAAAAACACCGAAAATATACTCTACTCTAGTCTTTGAAGTTGTAGACGTATAAAAATCCCAACAACACACATCATTCATTCAGTTTGATTCTGGCGTGCCACAACAGCCCGGCCAGCTTTACATATCCCATTTGGAGATTACAGTTTGTGGTCCTGGTGGTTCTTTTTGGTGATGTTGGTGTTGTTGTTTTTGTTTTGCTTAAACATTAAAAATGTTGGCATTTATGACATTTAATGGCGCCATCGCCTATGTACTGACATTGCAAATACACGTAAGTATGTAAGTGGAGTCATTTAGATATATGTAAGTATGTAAATGTTGTAACTATGTCTTTATTTTTGCATGCCACATGATGCATGGTATTTGTTGTGATCATAGCATGTTCACTTTTCCACAATTGCTCCCCTTTCGTAAAGTATTTTCGCCTTTATCACATTTCCCATTACGAGAGAAGTCCACATAGCCAAGATTTGTTGAAATCATAAATTAAACGTCTTTAATGTCTATTAAAAACGTAATCACCGTGTTTTATTGATAACATAAATTTTGAGCGTTTTCCCTCTGTTTGGGGGTTTTTGTGGCAATTTAAAGTGTAAGTATCGAGCATTACTCAAATTTTTGTTTTTATTGAGGTTGATTATTCTAATAATTTTATATTTTGGTGAAATGCGGGGAGTAAAGAAGGGAGGTAAATATACTGAAATAAATTACCTCAACATATGTAGTAGAATCTTCGAAATGAAAGTTACGGAATTTTTTCTTCAAAGATTAAGATCGAAGGATTGTTACATGATAAGGCCAAGACAAGAATAATGGTTAAACCCTTACACAGCGATGTTATGCGAACTTGTGCCCATCAATCTATATGGCTTGCAGTCAGGATTCGGTGTGTATTTGAACGAAACCTCATCGATATCTGGGCGCCTCAATGAGTATTAGGTTTAGTTATCAAATCCTTGCCATGGAAAGGAGGTTATACCATGATTGAGCACAAGTCCTCCACAAATCCATGTATATTAATCAACAAACCTTTTTAAAACCCCCCAAAAACCAAAACTAATTCTTCGAATGATGTTGGTGTGGTTGCCTTGGCACTCTCAGTCTCAAATTTCACAAGCGCAAATATTCGGAAAATGAACTCGGATTCGGACTTGGACAAATCAATCAACGTATGTTTACGCATGTCGCAACGGGCTCCAATTGCGGTAGGGGACGACTTTGTGTCAATCTTGAGCGGCATAAATGAAAATTTGTGTGAATCCCTCTTCTGTCTCATTGAGGAATATGGCAGCTTCCGTCTAAGGCAGGAGAGCATCCCAGCTGGCATATGAGATGATACTCCAATGGCAGATGGGGAGGTCGATGCTGATGTTACTGTCATCAATACTCTACCCTCGAATCGAGAGGGGACGTCAAATATGTCAGCAGTGGGTGTGGGCTTCCCCGAATAAGAACCCGTTGCAAATACGTCGATCACTCTTGAGGCAAACGGCTACTGAGGGGACACAAGATAAAATTCAGTGCTCCAAAGAAACTTGAAATCCTCACTTGTGGCTTCTGCACACAGAAGTGCAATCCAAACGAAGCGAAGGACAGAAAGGCGTATCGAGGGGAAATTCGTTGTTGTCAACGATACGTAGATAAGAACCCCAACGTGATTAGCGAGAAAGAATTCAGCTGGATAAAGAAGCACCTAAAGGTCATGAGGTAGTACAAAAAGAACAATTCCCACAAGGCCGCTAGGAAACTTGCGATCGGCCGAATCACTACCTCGCGTACGGCAGCTAGATCTGCCGGTACCTCTAACAAGGCGACGGCAAAGGCAACCCGCTGTAGAGGATCAAGAAATGGGGCAAACATTATACCAAAGACAAGAATTGTGTCAGCGGCAGCATCGGTGTCTACGGTGAACCTGTTCCAACAGAAATCAAATCATCCTCAATGCCTATAGCATTGAAGATGATGAGATCAACGGAGAAACAGCAACTATCCGCAAAGAAGCCTTTGTTGTTGATAGCAGCTTAGCGCGATTTTTGGCATGTTCCAGTAGCTGTCAAGAAGGATAGTGGAAGACGAATGTCGGGCCTATTGACAAGTCTCCATATGAACTTTCAACGACTTCTCCATAGGCGGTTTAAGCAGCTGATAAAGAAGGAATTGGGAAGTCTACCACAGGGAAGATGAAAATCGGGCCAATTTCGAAACCTGTTGCTAAAGGAACAACATCTCGATGTATTGTATCAGATGACCAGAGAGTAGCCATCATTGACAAAGCTGACGCTGCTGGTAGGATCAGTGAAAGTCATTGGTCACTACTCGATCATCATCGCGCCGGGAAGATCATGATCGTTTGTAGTTAAGTGGGATTACCCAATACAAAGGGGCCAGGATCATAAACTGCGGCAATAAGGAGTTAATGACGTTTAACCCCAAAGGGGTCATAAACTGCGGTAGTCTGCCGACTACCTTATTATGATAGTTAATGACGTTTAGCCCCTTTGGAAGGGTGAACAAATCGCAGCTGTTCCCGTAATCGAGATGCCGTGCGGTATGGAAGCCTCTGTGTTGTTCCCTCCTCCTCTCTTGGAACTAGATCAGATGCAGATGATCGTCGAGATATAGAACGCTGGTCTTCATATGGATAGTTGGTGCAAGCTAAACACCTTTAAGAAGAACGGAGGTCTGGTGGTCAAGTTGAAGGGGAGGTGTGAAGTATTGTTTGGGTCGTATTCACTTCCGTCTCCCCTTATTTTAGAAGGGGATAAACCTTTCAGAGCTGCAGTGGCGGAGCTTCTTCTTCAGATCTCCTCGATATATGCTGACATTACCTTGATCCAGGACCATATATTGTCATAAATATGGTAACTGGGCTGAAGGACAAAAACTACAAGCTCTTCATCTCCTCTACAGATAATAAGGTAAGATCGTGTACTGTTGCCAAGAAAATGTTGGATCTAATTCTACTGTCAGGTAAGGTAGAATTTTATAACCGTAAGGTTGGGCAGAGAACAACAACAACCGCACCTTATTGCCTCTGTTTACTTACCCTACGAGGAGCCGGATCCAACGGACGAAATACTGCGTAAGCTGGGGAGCAGGAGCAATATCATCCTAGCCTGAGTCAGTTTTCAAATTTATATCTGATTTGAGACATAGGAGATACTCCTACTTTTGTAATAGACTAAGCAAGGATGTCATAGACATCACCCTGTCTAATATGGACAGTTCTGAAGTTGATAATAGGAAAGTATAAGAAGAGTGCCCCTACTCGGACCACAGTCGGTTTGGTGGACAAAAGACCTTGCGTCCCTACGAAGAGGAACGAGAAAATTATATAACAAGGCAAATAAATCTAAACTAGTACAAATTGGGGCACTTATAGGGAATAAATACATCTGGTCTAAAGCCAGCCTGTTCATCTCTTAGAATATTGGATATGGTGTTGAGTAGGATTATTCTTCACCAATTGTTACAATATTTCAAGTCGCCATATTTGCTTTAATTTGGCATATCTGGTTCTTGGATGATCGACTTTTTGACATAGCTTAGGTGCATTTTCCAAACAAAGTATCTGCAATTAGGCATTCCAGGGTTTTGGCGGTTGCAAAACTTCTATATAATTTTGGTTGGACACAAATTAAAAACTATTGAAATTAATGCCAATATAGTCCAAAATTTAGATTAGGTCTTCAACATATATATAATTCAAATACCAAATTCAATGTTAATTTCACATGTACCACTTCGTCATGTATCTTAATGCAAAACAACACAAAATATCATCTCAATTGAAAAACCTTGGTCACATAACTTCGACAGGCAGACACACAGACAGACTGTGAAACACATTTCACACTTCATTGCCACATACCCACAAAAACGAACTTAAAAATAAATCCAATATCGACAACTGAATAAACCACCTAATAAATACTTCAATTGATCCATATTATATCAAAGTATTTGACAGATTATACATATTTTGTACGGCGTGCAGCTCACACACGTTGCCACAGACCCCAGTGTCTGTCATGACGGCTGTGGTGGTTAGTGATGGCTCTCGACGACGACGACGATGCCAAAAAAAAAGAACAACCGACGTTGACCATGTGGCGAGCTAAATTGAAAAGTTGTCTCTGACATCCAGGTGAAATAAACGAAGGGCTCGATAGCTGGGATGGCTGGCCCGGCAAAGCGTGTGGCTCTCTGTGTGTCTGTCCATTTAAGACGACTGTCGCTCTATTGACAACAGTTCGATTTGGAGACAGGAAACATCTTGTAAAACCAGCAATAATACATGTTTAAAGAAATTGAAAGAAACCAAAAAAACACAACAACAAAAAATGATCTAAAGAAATGAAAACAGCAACAACAACAAGAATAACCAAAAATCCGTACCATTGAAAATCACCAAAGAAAACTAAAACGGCCACAGAGTTCAGGCCACTCAGGTTTGGTTTGGAGACAACACAAATGTACTTGGCTTTGACTATGGCTATGCTCTTTTGATCTGCCAGTGTCTGTCTGCCAGGTCTGAAGCTTATCGCTTGACTTTACACGAAAAAGGCCACATTTTACAGGCAATTTTTTCCTCTGCTTCCTGTGATGTACAACAAACTTCATTTAAAAGAAATAAAGACGAAGAAGAAAAAAACAACGCTTAGCTACAACTACAACAACATGAAAGCAACAAAAATTGATTACGTGCTTTGAGATTTTTGAGCCCAAAACAAGAAGAGTTGTAAGGAAAAAAAAATAAACGAAAACAAAAAACACAGCGACAAGAACAGCGACTTTCGACATGCTTAACGCCCCAAAAGGCGACAATGAGATGTCTATTTTCCACAATGAAACTATAATTTTTTCGGGGCCCTTCTTCATGCTAACACTCAGAGACAAACGGGCATACAGGCACACAAACACACAGAAATATACCAAAAGATATCACAACAAAAAAACTAAATAAAGTTACATGAAAATTTGCAACAAAATGTAACAATTGTTGTGGATTACACTCAAACCAAAATCTTAAATATTTTTAACTTATTGTGCCACCGGGCCGATTTGGTATCTTATGTATATAAAAAGTAGTATGTTATAACCTTTGTGTCGTCCTGAATGTCAATTTAAAAATACCGAAAACTCAACTGCAATTTTACATATGGAGCTATGTAAAATATGGACCTACAATTTTTACACAGCTCTTTAAACCTCCAATAACCACATCTGTCAAATTACAGCCCATCTAATGGAAAACAAACAAGTGAAAAAGCGTTAAGTTCGGCCGGGCCGAACTTTGGATACCCTCCACCATCAATGTATTGACAGGTACTTGAAATGTAAATATAGGGAAAATACCAAAAAGTGGACTTATACCGACATTCCTACAATTCGATTATGTAAACCATGATACAAATTTCCGAAATTTTTATGGCTAATGAGGGTGTATACACTTTGATACTGAGAAAATGTACCTCATCGAAATATTGGTTCATGACCCCATGTTTCTTTGGACCAAATTTGTTTCAGAACTATTTGATTTCCTCAAAATTTACCCATCTTATTATTTCTTCCAAACTTAGTTCAAGTTCGAACATAGGGAATATCGGTCCACTCTTTCTTGTACCTCCTACACAGGGGCTAGGCCTAAATGCGGGTTATAGTTCACATATAGTTCATTATCGAACCCTATGTTCTAGTTTTTTTTATCTCAACAGAGTCTTAGAACCAAACCCTAAACGCGGAACAAATTAGATAACTATTTTAATATAAAACATAATACCCTGTACCACAGTATGGTGAAGGGTATAAAAAGGGGGTTATATGGGAACTACCCGAAAAAGGGGGCAAATATTAATAATTTTTGGTGGGGAAATTTGTTACCATATACGACTACAAAATACCAAATTGCAGCGAATTCGGTAGAAAAACGCGCTCAAGAACCACAAAATACCGAAAATTGGGGGTGAGAGATTTGTTACCTGTTAAGAACTCAAAATACTAAATTGAAGCCAATTCGCTGGAAAAATACGATTAAAAGCCCCACAATACTGAAAATTAGGAGGTACCTTTGTATGGGGGCTACCAGAAGGTATGGGGGCTACCAGAAAAAGGTGACCTATATTCATAATTTTTTGTGGAGACATTTAGTACACAATAGGAACCCAATGTACCAAAATTCAGCGAATTCTGTTGAAAAACGTGCGCAAGAACCACATAATACCGAAAATTGTTATATGGGAGCTATGCCTAAACGTGGACCGATATATCCCATCTTCGAACTTGACCTGCCTGCAGACAAAAGGCAAACCTATGCAAAATTTCAGCACCCTCTCAATCTCAATTCCTTCAGAAGATAGCGTGATTACAACAGACGGACGGACAAACGAACGAATATGGTTAGATCGTCTTAGAATTTTACCCTGATCAAGAATATATATACTCTATAGAGTCGGAAATCAATATTTCGATGAGTTACAAACGGAATGACAAAATTAATATACCCTCCTTACTATGGTGGAGGGTATAAAAATACCATGGATGGGATCTCCTTTTTCAATACCAATCATCCTAGGAGTAAATGCAATGTATGTCATACATTTCAAAAATTCCGAATTACCATAGAACATTAATGTAAAAAGAAAACGAAATACCACACTCAGACACCCAGGTTGAAAATGATACTTTGAGCCTGAACATACATAAAATGGCGCCAGACTTTCTATGGAGGCTATATAGAAACATGGAACAAATGAAAATGTTCTGTGAAGAATTTCTTCTGGATACGAACTCTGACATGCAATGATCGACGACAGTAGTGCGTCCGGGAAACTAAAAAAAGAAACCAATAAGAACGTGTTGAATGCTTACTTACTTAGGTGGGTTGTGACAGAACTTTCGTTCCAAAGGCCGAGCTTAAAAACGATTTCAAGGCGCGTCGGTCTTTTGTGCAGTTTTTCCATGTTCGGCAATGTTGTCTTCCACTTGATCTTCCCATCTAATTCGTGGTCTTCTCCTTCTGCGTGAACTATCAGCTGGTTCGCTTTTATATCCTTCAGGGCTGGGGCATCTTCATCCATTTACCTAGCCAAAGTAGTCGCTGCAGCTCAATACGTCTAACAATGTCGATGTTCGAGAATAGCTGGTACAACTCATGGTTCATCCGACGGCGATATTCACCGTCAACGCAGATCTCTTTCGAAGAATTTTTCTCTCAAACACTCCAGGAACTGCCTCATCTGCTTGCGCAAGTACCCATGTTTTAGATCCATATAACTGCACGTTTTTTAGAGTGTGAGCTTGGTCTGGCGGGAGGTGGCCTTGCTTTCTTTCTACCTTGGTACCGACTTTCAAAACTGATGTCATTCGTTTTGTTTAAGGCGGTACCAAGGTATATAAAATATTTGACTACCTCGAAGCTGTAGTTCTCAAGTTCCACAGTTGGTCCGAGTCTACTGGACGTCTTGCTCGTTGATACCATCAGCTTGGTGCTTTCGCAGTTTACTGCCAGACCCACTTTGGCAGACTCCTTCTCAATTTGTTCAAAGTGGCTGTTACCGCTCTCAGTGTTCGACCCATTATGTCGATGTCATCGGCGTAGACGAGTAACATGTGTTGTTTGGTGTACAGAGTGCCGTTTCTGTTCACCTTTGCCTCTCGTATGACCTTTTCCAGCAGGATGTTAAAAAGGTCACACGACAAACAGTCACCTTGTCTGAATTCTCGTTCGGTATTAAAGGGCTCCGAGAGGCCCTTTCCGAAATTAACTGCTGATCTTGTGTCATTTAAAGTTATCCTGCATAGCCGTATTCATTTTGCAGGAATGCCAAACGCAGACATGTTTTTATACACCTCTGAACGGATAAGGCTGTCGAATGCGGCTTTATAGTCAACGAATAGGTAGAATGTGTCGATGTGTTTTTTCTGGTTTTGGCGCAGAGTGAACATCTGGTATGGTCCAATGATGTCATTGACCATTGGCTTCAGTCGTTCACACAGCACACAGGATAACACTTTATATGCGATGGGAAGACGGCTAATTCCTCTACAGTTGGCACATATCGTCTTGTCTCATCTTTTGTGCACGGGACACAGGGACTGAGGTTCCAATTATGCATTCTTCTAGCCAAATTGTACTAATCACCTGGTGCATGCTCCTTGCCAGCATCTGACCACTAGTCTTGAATAGTTCCTCTTGTAACCCATTGGCACCTGCTGCTTTATTATTCTTCGGCCGATTGATTGATTGCTATTTTGACTTCATCTTGGCTAGGTGGTATACACTCTGTACCGTAATCTATTATTGGTTCTGGGGTATCCTGTTCACCGCTACTATTTGATACAAGTTTTTTAAAATGCTTCTCCCAGATCCTCAGCTCGCTGTCTGTATCTGTCACCAGGTTTCCTTCTTCATCTCTACAGGCGTATGTGCCTGCATCAAAGCCATCGGTTTGGTGTTTTACAAGTTGGTAGAATTTTCGGACTTCATTCTGACTCCTTCACATCTCGATTTGCTCACGCTCACTTTTTTTGTTCTTTCTTCTTTTTTCTGAAAATACGTTTATCTTCTCTCCTTTTCTCCTGATAGTTCTCCATCTCATTACGTGTTATTACGTGTCTGCAGGGCTGTCATATACGCTTCTATATTATTATCGGGACAAGGGGTGCTTTCGTCAACCAGTTGGGTAAGTTGAGTTGAGTAGACTTCTGCTATATGTTGTGTTTGCAGCTTTTCGACGTCAAATTTCCGTGTTACATTAGATCGCACATTTGCTGCTACATTAAGACGGGTGCGTACCTTGGCTGCCACAAGGTAATGGTACGAATCGATATTCGCTCCTCGGAACGATCGGACGTCTAAAACACTGGATGAATACCTTCCGTCTATCACAACATGATCGATTTGATTTCTCGTTGTTCGATCGGGAGAAATCCAAGTGGCCTTGTGTATATCAAGATGCTTGAATCTGGTGCTGCTAATTACCATGTTTTTTTGCTGCCGCGAAGTCAATCAACCTCACGCCGTTGTCTGATTTTTCTTCATGGGGGCTAAATTTTCCGACGGTGGGGACAAAGATATTTTCCCATCCGATTTTTGCATTAAAATCTCATAGCAGAATTGTAATGTCTTGGCCAGGGCAACGGTCATACGCTGTTTCTAGACGCTCGTAAAATATGTCTTTGTTCTGTTCATCTTTATCTTCGGTCGGAGCATGGGCACAAATGAGACTGATGTAGAAAAACTTCGCTTTTATACGGATTATAGCAATTCGCTCATCTACTGGAGTGAATCTGGAGACGAGGTATTTTATCCGCATCCAAAATCACGTCTCGTTTCATGGCAGCTATAATACAGCGCGTAATCGTCTGATTTACTTACGCTTGTCCTTTCCATCACATTTCCTGTAAGGCAATAATATCGGCTTTGTACTTCTTGAATACATCCGTCAAAGCGAACACTGCGCCTGTTCTGTGCAACGTGAGCACATTCCAAGTGCAGATACACAGATCGTGGTCTTTTATACGTTTGCGGGGGTCGTCGACATTAGGTGGTTTACTTTTTCTTTTCGTTTTGGTTTACTTTTTCTTTTCTTTATACGTTTGCGGACGTCGTCAACATTAGGTGTGTTTGGTTTTCTTTTTCTTTGCTTTTTCATAGTAGGTTCGATTTACCGAGTGTGGGCAACTAACCCGACGCCTCAACCCATTTTTTATAGTTCTTATGGGTGAACTCGCGGCGCATATTAGCTCACTATTTCATCGGATGATGAAAATTGCCACCCCAGGTGGCACCTCCCCATGGTGTCCACAATTGAGATGAAAGAGGGACAAGATAAGCCTTGACTTCGCCATGTTAAAGCCAATCAGAGCCGTTGCTTAGTATCTATCATCTAAGCAGTTGGGCTCGGTCCACTTTACAACGGATTATTCGCATTAATTTGCATTTGTTCCCGTACAAAATTCAATTGACGCAAAGAATGTTGCCAGCGGACAAGCCTCGTCGATTGGAATGGGCCCAAAGAGTCATCGAAATGGCCGAAGATGACGAGCAATTTGGGAACAAAATTAGCATGTCCGATGAAGCCCATTTCACATCGAATGGGACCGTAAATAAGCAAAATTGCCATTTTTACGCCACTGAAAATCCTCAGGAGATTCAATAAGTGCCTCTTCATGACGAAAAAGTCACAGTTTGGTGCGGCGTTAGAGCGAAAACGGTCATTGGGCCGTTTTTCTTCCAAAATGAAAATGGCCATGCTGTTACCATCAATCAGGAGCGTTATCGCGACATGATGACCTATTTTGTGATGCCAATTATTCGTCGAAAGTTCTGGTTTCAACAAGACGGCGTTTAAACCGCACACAAGTCGCATAACAATCGATTTTTTGCAGAATTTTTTTCCGGGCCGTTTGATGTCGAAAAGTGGTGATTTGGACTAGTCACCGCGTTCGCCCGATTTGACGCCGCCTGACTTCTTCTTGTGGGGATATTTGAAGTCAAAGGTTTACGTTAACAAGCCAAGGACCGTAGAAGGTCTCAAGGACAACATTCGTGAAGAAATAGCCGCTATTCCGGCCGAAATGTTTGTCACATATATATTTTCATCCGATTTCCTCTAAATGGCTTCGTCCGATTTCAGGTTAATGGTCATCCAAAGATATTTTCTAGTTGGCATTTTGAAAGTCTAGCCAATTTCCCCTCTTTATTGGCTATAGACGGAATGAAAACATCCTTCCAGAAGATGTTGTATGTCCATCGTATGAAATAGTCCCCATATAAAGAATGGCCCGAACTATTTTCGGGATTTTAAAGGTTTGGTTCTAATTTGCATTCTTGGATTCGTGGTGAATAAAATATTTTTCATTGAACCTTGAACTTATTGAACCTTGAATTTATTTTTATTAACTTTTAGTATGAATTTGGAAAAAAACTAAATATTTAATTTAGAATTTCTTTGTTTCATGTAATCGTTGATTATTATTATGAGAACTAAGAACTAAGTCCAATATCCGAGTGTACAACTCAGCATCAAACTTTTTTTGATATTTTTGTTTTGTTTAGTTTTTGGGCTGCATGTTGCACACTTTCGTTAGCTTGTGCTTGTATCTTTTTTTTGCATTATGGCAATGTTCGGTAGATGAGGCTGTTATTATTGTTTTTATTTTTGTTGTTGTTACATTAGTTGTTATTCATTCTGTGGCAATTGTCACGCCAAGTGAGAATTTACAAATTTATGAATGCCCACTTTTAGCATTGACTTTGTTATTATTCCTGACACCACCAGAAGACCAGACCAGACCAAATCTTTAGCCGGGCAAATGTTATTCTTCTTGGCTGTTTTCAACGTCGTTGCATTTATTTGTTCAAGCAACACTTCTGTATTTTTTTTTTTTTTGTGAATACATTTTAATGCTGCAACCATTCAGCCAGCCAGCGTGCGATATGAATTGAAAACATACTTTTTTTGTTTTGTTTCGTTTTTTGTGCATTTTCAGGAATCTTTTTTATTTAGATTTCGATAAAACTATTTTTCTATGCGCCATAAAATAAAACTCAGGAAGCATTTGGACACGTGTATGGCTAAAAGAGATCTATGTTCAGAGATTTGTTAAGCAAGACACTGAATTAGGAAACATTCTATTGAGAGGTTATAAAGATAGTTAGGTGTTTTGCTGGGGGGTTCTACTTAAAATTATACTAGCTGGTTATTGATACTGATACTGAGTTTGAACAGAAAGGAAAATATCTCTTTTTAAAGCAGAGGAGATAACTTGTTAGTAGAGATGGCTTCATAATTCTGAATGCTGATCTAATGTCATTTTTGCAATACAGTTTTGCAGGTGTAAATAATTTCATAGTAAGTTAATATGATGTACAACTATAATGTTAAATAAGGGTTGATATTCTTACACCCAAACGGGGACCAATATAGATAATTTTTGCTAAATATCATATTACAACCAATTTGCTATTTGCCGCCCACCATAGATATACTGACAGGTAGTTCAAATAAAAATATAGGGAACCGGCGGCTATTTCTTCACGAATGTTGTCCTTGAGCTCTTCTACGGTCCTTGGCTTGTTAACGTAAACCTTTGACTTCAAATATCCCCACAAGAAGAAGTCAGGCGGCGTCAAATCGGGCGAATGCTGTGGCCAGTCGAAATCACCACTTTGCGACATCAAACGGCCCGGAAACAAATTCTTCTGAAAATCGATTGTTATGCGACTTGTGTGCGGTGGAGCGCCGTCTTGTTGAAACCAGAACTGCCTCTGGTTTCGACTCTTTCGACGAATAATTGGCATCACAAAATTGGTCATCATGTCGCGATAACGCTCCAGCATGGCCATTTTCATTTTGGAATAAAAACGACCCAATGACCGTTTTCGCACAAACGCCGCACCAAACTGTGACTTTTTCGTCATGGAGAGGCACTTCTTGAATCTCCTGAGGATTTTCAGTGGCGTAAAAACGGCAATTTTGCTTATTTACGGTCCCATTCAATGTGAAATGGGCTTCATAGGACATGATAATTTTGTTCCAAAATTGGTCGTCATATTCGGCCATTTCGATGACTCTTTGAGCCCATTCCAATCGACGAGGCTTGACGGCAGGCAACATTCTTTGCGTCAATTGATTTTTGTACGGGAACTAATGCAAATCAATGCGAATAATCCGTTGTAAAGTGGGCGGAGCCATGCCCAACTGCTGAGAACGGCGTTTTTGGGATATTCTTGGGGACCTCTCAACACTGGCTCGTACGTCAGCGATATTCTCGGCCGATCGCCTTGGTCGACTTTTATATGGCCTCTTCGGATTAGAAAGAGCCTTACCAGTCGAAATTTTTTCGTATAAAATTTTGCCCATCTTAGTATTTCTTCCAAAATTAGTTAAAGTTGAACATGGGTAATATCGGTCCACTCCTTCTGGTACCTCCCACGCAGGGGCTAGGGCTAAATGCCTAATATATATAATATATATAAGGTTAATTATCAAACCTTATGTTCTAATTTTTTTCGTATCTTCCGCAGATGAGCTGATTACAACAGAGTCTTAGAACCCAAAACCCAAACACGGAACAAATCATATAACTATTTTAATATAAACAAGTGAAAATACCACCATAGTATACTAACAGATAATAGCATCAAAAATATAGGGTACATACACAAAAGTGTACCTATACCGAAAATTCAATATACACCAAATACAAATTTCAGAAATTTTTAATGGATATTTTTCCTAAAAACTCCAAAAAGTGGTCCGATATTGATGACGCATGGTAGGGGGGAACATCCCCAAAATTCTGCAAATTAAGAGGTCACAGGTATATAAGGCCATCTCCAATATACACAAGTTTTATTTCGGGGGGTTGGGTGGAATTACCGAACATTTGTAGATATCATTATATGAGACGCTATGCCTAATTTAGAACAAATGTTTGCATCAGAATACATTTTTTACGCATAATATTAATATTATAATTTTTGTGGGGACATTTAGTACCCAATGTACCAAATTTCAGCGTAGTCGGTTGAAAAACGCGCCCAAGAACCCCAAGATACCGAAAATTGAGGGCACTGTTATATGTTACTATACCTAAATGTGGACCGATATATCCCATCTTCGAACTTGACCTGCCTGCAGACAAAGTACAAACCTATGCAAAATTTGGACATGGAAATGAATATTTCGATGAGTTACAAACGGAATTACAAAATTAATATACCCTCCATACTATGGTGGAGGGTATAAAACAACAAGATTTTTATTTTTGAAGTCGGTTGTGGTTTTTGAACGTTCACAGACGGACGCAAAATTCTGGACGGAGAACATATCAAGGCGTCGATTGGCCGATAAACATTAGAATAACCTCTGTTTTTATACCCTTCACCACACTGTGGTACAGGATATGTCTTTGTGCATATGTTTGTAACAGGCAAAAGGAAAGAGATAGACACATGGTTCCTTTTGAGAATATGCATAGAATCACTTTTTAAGTCGATTTACGCATGTCCGTCTGTCCATGTATTTTTTTGAACAAAGTACAGGTCGCATTTATGATCCAATTTGGATGAAATTTGGCATAGGTCACTTATTTGGCCCAAGGATGAACCCTATTGAAATCGGAAAATCGGTTCAGATTTAGATATAGCTCCCATATATATTTTCGTCCGATTTAATGTAAATGGTGCATCAAAGTCCCTATATATCTTTCGATTTGGACGAAATTTGGCACAGCGTAATGAATTAGGCCTAGAATTATGT